>NC_139701.1:17195212-17235212 GCF_964188405.1 Protomyctophum parallelum | reverse complement strand
GCCGAGTTACCTCCTCCCTCACCCTAACCCTAACCTCCCCCGGGGCAGAGAATACCGGACTACTCGCCCCGGGCCGAATGGCCTTCTGCTTGGGCCGAGTGGACTTGACTTTTTGGCGAGTCGCCCAGACCACTCGCCCAGACCACTCGCCAAGGGCGAGTGGTCTTGCTACCGGGGCAGACACCTAAACCTAACCGCAACCCTCTCCCGACCCGCAGCGCACCTCAGAGTATTGCTCCTTTGGAGCAATGCTCTGTCGGATGATAGTATGCCTCCCCCCCAGCCTGCTCAAAAATGCTAAAAAGAAGCCAACAGTTCACATGCTGGTGCTGAATTCAGCTAGACTGCTAAGCAGATGAGTGAACACGGCCAACAGAGAAGAAATTGCAGAGATTACGACGAGAAAGTCAGTGAAGGTAAACCAAACCCAAACAAGGGTGGCAAGGAGTCAAGGAGCGCCGTCGCAACATTTCTAACAACTGTACAGAGGAAGAGCAGGAATGGGATCGAGCTCAGTTGACTTGCAAGAGATAGCAGCCTCTTGAAGGCTGCTCTCTCTTGCAAGTCATTGTCAGCTGGGTCAGGGAGTTGCAGGAGGCCCAGCTGAGGCATGCAGTCTTTGTGAAACGGAAACAGAGGGCAGCTTCAGAGAGGGCCCTAGTGACGGCCTTTAGTTGGCAGCAGACCATGGTCTTTATTAAGAACAGCACACAGCAGAGGCTGATCAATGCCCAGCAGAAGAGTGACACAAGTTCCAAGATGCAGGCTGAGACACAGAGCATTGTTGAGGATGTGATGTCTGCCCATGATGTTTCATCCTTGCAGACTAATGATGAAGCCTATATGGAGACAAAATCATCAACACCTTTTGTTTTCTTTCTTTATTAATCACAGCTGCATTACATTATGGCCTTATCTTTTTAGTTTTCTCTCCAGGAAGTACGGTGCTAATGAGATGGCAACTGTGGAACATGTGACCCAACCAACACATAATAAAGGTATCTATCTATTCAAGCTGAAGATAGTAGCTGGCATCAGAGCAGCTGGCATCAGAGCCAGTTAGATGATCTTGAGAGCACACTCAATCTAGTCGAACTAATCAATTATTTAAAAAATCACGCCGTGTGAAGTGAGAGGCGCTCTTATCATCGTACATCATCATACATCATCTCATTCCATTTGGAATCAGGAATAGAAATCCTGCAGTTTCTATTAGCTTGGATTACCCATTGATGATATCACTGGTGGACAGGTTTCTGAACTGCCCACAGCCCTCATACAGTATGAGACACAGACATGCCAAACAAATAATTGTGGCATTTTATCATGAACATTAGAAGGACCAATTATATGAAGATACGTTGAAAAGTGGTGAAGTGGTCCTAACATTATGCAATGTTAACAAACTCAGGCAAAAATAATCATTTGGTGAATTGTATTTATTGTTTTTTGTTACAGGAAATTCATAAGCACATGCCTTTCTTTTGGAGTGCACTTGTTTCAAATTCAAAATGGTGTCATTGTTTCAATACATTTAAATGTTCACTCGTACTAATAATCAGACAGATTAAGAGCTTTACTCAAGGAGGTAGAAAATATTTGTATTACAAAAACAATCTTCAAACACGTCTGTAAAAAGACATGGCCTTCCAGTACTAACTGGCCTAAAGATTATCCATTGCTAATGTCTCACATGCCATGACTCACATACCAAAGTATTATCCATCAACCTATGGATTAGTATTGCACAAAATGTTGTAGCATTATTAGCTACAATATAATTCAATTCTATAATAAGAATGTATTATTAATGTAATCCTATCATTAAAACAGAAAAAAAGTGATAAATACAGAAACAGTGTGCTTTTGCTTCACCAGGTAAACAGTACTGTCCTTAAGGGCAGATTCACACTATGGCAGATGTTGTGGTAGTGTGAATGCTGCGTACCGTTTCCCAGAGCGGATCACCTAAACGTTCCCGGGACAGCATGGAGGTAGTCTCTGGACCGATTGAAGTGTACTAGGATACAGATCAATGTGAAAGCATTGAATACAGTTGAATCGAAGTGTACTCGGGTGCGGAAGAATCAAGGCCAATGTGAATCATGGCCAGCGTGGACCAGGCAATCGTATTCGGGAACAGTTTGTATCAAACGGACTCAGTGTGAATCTGCCCTAAAAGTCATCTTGGGCATCTTCTTGCCACTTGGCAGTTGGAAGACAAATCTTCCAGGTTGGACTGAAGTGGAAGTTGAACTCTGTTCAGTTGAAGCCGAAGGTGTTCAGTGCGTACATGGTTATGGCCTCCCCAAGAGGCACAGCCCCTCCCAACTGCACAAAACCGAAATGATGGTAAATCACCGCAGACAGGCAGTCCTACTCTTTTCTATGACGATATATTTAATCCTCATGGGAAGAGTAGACCATGGTAGCAGGGATGGGTCCCAGCACAGGAAGCTGCATGGCAGCCGGGCTGTCCTTGTTGACTTCCAGGAAGTGACTGCAAGCATTGAAAATAGAGTAGAAGCTGGAGGAGAGGCCAGCGATGTCTGTGGAGATGTAGGGAAGGACACCCGGTGTGGCCTGGTTGTAGTACGTGATCTGAAACAAAACATGAGCAAAGAAATTAATGTTGAAATTGGTACAGGATGTTATGTTACTACTTTATCAAAGATTTCAATTATGGGCCTGGGCCGTGGCTCAGCGGTCCAGGCACCATGGCTGGTAATCCAGCCTGGCAGTGCATGCCAGGGGTTCCACTCCCAATCCCGACGGCCTTTAATGCATGTCACCCCCCCGTCTCTCTCCCAATTTCCTGTCGGCCTGCTGTGATTCTATCCCTCTACAAAAAAATAAAATCACACCTGTACGAAGTGAGTGGTGCAATTCTGTGTGGGGGTCCCCGGAAGTTCCAGACCCACAGGAACTCGCCCAGGGGGCCGGGCCGATTCCGGCAAGCCGCCCCACATCCGAAATGGTTGAGAAATGACAGAGTTGACATGTGGGGCTCCCTCTACTGTACTGTACTGTAATGTCACTGTACTGTACTGGCACACCCAAAATCATATACAGTTAATATGTGCGTGTTTAAAGCGATAATTTGTTAATTGAGTGGTCTTCTTTCTCTCAAGTGTTGCTATGGCTCATTGTGCATATTGCGTATAGCTTTTTTCTTTATTGATTTATTGCTGTTATGGCTTGACCCAGTCTTATCTATTATTTAATATTGTTATCCATTTTCATCTACAACCAAGTTCAAACCAAATAGTGCATGCATGCAAAGTTGTGTGCCTTCCACATTTGGCTCACCTTGGTCACAGTGCTGGATTCCTCCCAGATAGTGAAGCCAGCACAGAGTACCTCTCCCCTGGTGTAATCCTCAGTGGGAGGGTGGGTGGGCAGGGTAACAGAACGCAGGGCAATCAGATACGGGTCCCTGAGAGGGACAAAAGAGGATAATGTCAAAGGACAGAATGGTAATCAAGAAAGGGGGGTGGTGGAGTCAAGATAGAAAAAATCTGGTTATGAAAATGTCAAATTATGGGAAAGCCTCAGTCACTTCTGAGGTGTTATTATACAGTATTGGTTGCACAATACTGCAATGTACTCTAATGTACTGGACCGTAGTCCATTGGTCAAAGAAAATGCAGATCATAGTCTGTGAGTCTCATTGTGGTAAAATACCTGGCATCACATGGCTTCCTCCTGGAGGCCAGCATGATAAAATCATGACCTTTGCCCGCTTTCCTGACGGAGTGTGTAGCGACACGATAGATAGTGTCATCCTCATCTGCTTGGATGATCAGATGACACTCCCTGCAGTGCCCATAAAATAAGACATTGGTGAAAAATTCCAGTTATCAAAAGATTTATATGTTTAATGTCCCTGTTGCTGTCAACATCGGGACAGGCAGTTAACGAGACAAATGTGTCATTTCTGTTTGCCAACAACCACTCTGCCAAACCACTGAGGGTTAAAACTGTCCGCAGCTTCCCAAAGTGAAGCCTCAACATGTATCATTATAAAACCTTGTTGTTGCATTATTTGCCACAGAAAAAGGGATGGATGGTGCTGTTGTAAACTTGCCAATCTTGGAATAACATTTAAATCTGCTCATTACTTTGCACAGTGAATTATACTTACTCAAATATAAAGCTAGAAGCAATAGTATAAGCAATTGGGCTGGTATGGCAACATAAGCCCAATCATTTCAAATAAGTATTGAATTAATTAATACATAATAGTTTAGTAGTAACATGAATATATATTTTAGTGTGGTTTACAGATACAGAGGTTCGCATACATTGAAAGTGTACAGAGAAGGTAGAACATCCACAACTACCACAATTGCTTAAGTGGCAAATTGCAAATGTGAATGATATGTTTTACTCACGCATAAAGCCTGTCCCATTCCTGCCTCCTCCTCAGGTCTGAGAGTAGGTGGAAGGTTTGCTCTGCTGGGACGCTGACATGCGTCTCCACTTTAAAACACAGCACGTGGTTCTCCTCAAGGGTGTACAGGCTGACCTGGTAATGAAACCACATCCAAAAAGCAGAGGATTATACCTCAGTCAAACCACTGGATCTGTAGCCACATTCCTTTCACGGCAACTTACACTGAAGTGTTTAACACAAAATGGATGTGTGACAAATCATGAACATGATAAGTGTATAGCTTTAGCATGGTATGCCTATACTTCTGCCCTGCTCCTTCTAAAACAGATTTCCGGTGCAGTGGGAGGGAGGAGGGGGGGGGGGGGGGGGGACTAATCCTGAAGAATCAGCCTCCAGCAAAGAATGTTGTCTTAGTCCACACATGGCTTCAAAGTTTAATAAAAACCAATGTGAGTCTGCTTGGAATGTATTTTCCGCAATAACAACAAACATGAACGGATAACGGCCGTACAATAACAGATATACAGTATGTTCTATCCAATACCCATAATCTCCAAATCTACTACCACTACCAACCTTATTCTTCTCGCTGGTAAGCACCCAGTTTTTTCTTGCAGCCATCAGATTCAGTGCCGATACGTTGTTGTAACTTAAGTACATCTAGGGGGGGAAATATTTTTAGTGAAGCTGGAGAACTACCGGTAGATAATTGCTTTATTTTTGTACATTAAAAAGGATGGATACTATGTATACTAGTGTATACTGACTGTATACTGTATACTGACCACATGCTGTACATACTGCATGTGTGCCTTTGTTAGCTGTTTAGAAGGCTGTTTTTTGTTTTTTACTTTTTTCCCAGCTAAAAGCACAATGTGCTCTTCTAAAATGCTCATCCAAATGACCAAAGTGGAAAATGTATCAACTCTCAGCAACCAGATAAAAAGCCAGTTGTGAACGCACACCCATTGAAAACAAAACAAAACATACTCAGGGAAAAGCTCCATGGTGGACACAGCTGACATGCAATACCTGGTTACTTTGGTCCCAAGGTACTGACAAAGGCACTTCAGTTTGCTTGCAGGAGATGATGTACTTCCTGTAAATACAGTTGTGAAGCAACACACAATGAGCAATGAACAAGGCATGTTGCATTCATATCAGCTAGCTCAGTGGTTTTCAAACTTTCTGTGCCCAATGCACAACCAAAGGGCAAGTCAAAATCTCAAGACGCAAATTTATTCACATCCATGCAAAATAGCCTATAACACATGACATCGCTGTTCCTGCATTTTTAATGCCAAATAAAAAGTTTAACCACTTAAGCCGTAGTTCATAAACAGTATTGTCACAACTTTAGAAAAATAGCAAAAACGTAATGGTCCATCTACAAGCTCACAATGTGCCACATGGCAACTATAATGCCCAAAATAGGGACACCCGGGTGAAAGTGTACAGTACACACACACACACACACACACACACACACACACACACAGTGTGGTCCTATGTATTCAATTCATCAACATAGCATACAAATGGACCCAATAAGGGTATAGAATTTGTCTCTGTATTGGGAAAGTAATCTCACTGACAGATTCTGCTAACAAAATCTGTCAGCACCACTGCCCTAAACATGATTGATTGATTGATTGAAGGATTTATTAACAGTTTTGGAGAATTACAGTACTTTTCAAGCACAACTCAATACAAGACTGTTAACTGTGGACGACACCAGGTATAAAGCATTACACTTGTTTACAATAGGGTCCACCATGTTCAATTCATCATAACATTTAGAGACATACAAATATACACTACTATAAAAGCCAAAAACAGGAAATTATCATAGAGGAGGTAAAAAGGGGGGAAAAACATATACAGTGAGGGGAAAAAGGGGTGAGTGAGGGATTCAGATGTAACGTTATTAGTAGGAATAAGCCCAGGAGGAAGTGGACTAAGAAAGGGGAGGAGCCAAACCAAGTTCCTGTTTCTTCTACACAAAAAAGGAGGTCATGCCACTAGAGGTAAAAACATTATTATAATTTTTTAATTATTATATATATATATATTTTTTAAACAGAATGGGTTCCCAGATTGGAAAATGAGTGCAGACAAAGTAAAGCTAATATTGTAAGCTGTATATTATATTTTGTTTATATATTTACAATTTATAACTTTGTATAGTTGTACATCCCTGGACTTGTCTTATGGCACAACCACTTGAGAACCACTGATCTACAGCTAGCTAAGCTGACCTCAACAGAGATACTGACCTATCCAAGCGAATCTTCTTTCTGGCAATAGCCTCCTGGTAGCGCCTCTTGCCATCCTGTGAAACAAAGATCAGACACAATATTAAAGATAATGTAAAAAGAAAATCCTTATTTATCTAAAATCTATCTAATCATAGTTGTGATAGTCATAGATATGGCATGAATATGAATAAATGCCGAAACAATAACAAAGCGAGAGTCATTGTCACCACCACATGAAACCTAGCGTCCCTATTCTGGGGAGAACAAACAGACAAAGAGATTAGGTGTACAGTAGAGGGGAAAACGGAGTGGACCAAGTACAGAGTCTTGGGGGACCCTAGTCAACTACAGTACGTATAATAAGCTTTAAGTGGTTAATAACCCAGAACAACAAGTCTACTACAGAGATTTATGTAGATTTCTTTGTGTAGTTTGATGACAAACATTTGTCTACAACTTACACTGTATGCCAGTGGTTCTCAAAGTGGGGTCTGGGGACCCTCTGGGATCCTTGAGGGGGTTCCCGGATTGATAATTAATTAGTTAATACAACAAGTTTAACCACTTTAACTCTACACACATCGGCAATTTGAAAATAGCAGATCTACATGCTCACAATGCACTGTGGTGCAACGTGTTGGGAGCTTGCAAATCTGCTATATTAAAAACAAAAAGGGAAATGACGTGGAAAAATATGAAACATTTTAAGAACACAAGTATTTTCAGATTGGGGTCCAGAGCCACTGCTGTAGGCTACAGACATGTAGAGAAAAAGAGGAGACCGACATGGTTAGACCCAGATGGTTAGTTATGTAATGTCCCTTTCTTTGCTCTACATGAGCCCTGTGCGCTACAGGCTGCCTCGGACAGCCATTGGCCGCGAGGAGAACTCACCACGGGCTCAGGTCGTATCCGTGGCAACGTGAGTGGCTTCCTGTCACTGTCCAGCACCACAAAGGTCATAAAGGCGCTATTTATATGACGTAGAGGCTCTCCACCCTTGTACGCTTCTGCACACACCCCCACCTCCATACTGCGGACATACACACGTGCATAGTATGCGCGCACACACACACACACACACACACACACACACACACACACACACACACACACACACACACAATTTAGTCCACTGATTCTGGGGTACTAGGGACCCCCAGGCATCCTTGAGGTTGTTCCAAGGGGTCCCCAGCTACATGATGGATAGTGTGGAAACAAAATGGACTCATACAGTAGATCTATAACTCAGAGAGAGCACAAATGGACTTTGTTTAGGTTCCATTTGTACTACGTGGCCTAAATGCATATTAGGCCATGTACTGTATTTGCCACTGTTGTCCTGCATTTTTGCCATGAAAATAATTGTGTAAGTGTTGTTGCTGTTGCTGTATGTTTTTACAGTTGTTGAGACCGGAGACAAATTTACACACGTGGACAATAAATGAAACTAACTAACTAAACTGGGGGTCCTTGAAACTAAAAAGTTTGAGAATCACTGATCTAGCCTATTTGAGGAAATAATAATGAGAGTACTCACCTGTTCTTGAAGGAATTGTTGACAATAGCCTTCAGCACTAGCCTATCACCGATGTGCGACGGCCCACGGAAGTGAAACATGTCGATGGAACTCAGAGTTGGGTGTGCGTTGCACAACCGACTACAGAGAGGAAAAGCTCAAAAACATGAATTTGTGTTTTGATTACTTTTTTTAAATTATAAACATAGGGCTATATCTTGCACCACCCCTTAACCCTTATCCCTAAACTTATTTGCCATTTTTGCTATTTAAAAAAACCCCTTTTAAAATAGTTCAAATATCTACAAGCTCACAACATGTAGATGTAGATCGGCTAGTTGAACTATTTTAAAATGATTTTCAAAATAGTAAAAAATGGCAAATACGTTTAGGAATAAGGGCGCAAGATGGAGCCCTAAATGTATATATTTTTTTTTAACTGTCTCTGTGCTGCATTTATGATGACGCTTATGCCTAATCTATACTCCATCATGCATGTGTTCTGTGCCAAAAATAGTTGACCTACAACCTCACAATGAATGCACACAGCACGTTTTGAGCTTGTAGATCAGCTATTTTGGTACCTGACAGAGAGTCATATGACTAGGCATGAATCAGGCTTTGCTTTTGCCTTCTTGTAATGTTAGCAAACTAGGAATTTAAACTAGTTCTTCTGCAATGATAGCCAGCCTGAAAAAAGCCTCAACTAAATACCTAACAAAGAAAAACTAGACATCAAACCTAGCTGCAATAGTAGCAACATTTTCCATCCAGGCCATGATCTGACCACCAAAGGTGCTGACTTGGTGGTTGGCGTGGGGTGGCAGTACCAGCTCCACACTCTCCACCCTTGTTCGCTCTGCTGGTACGGCATTCTGGTACTTCTGGCATTCCCCTGGTGAGAACACGAAACACACTGTTATTTAACAGAAAAATGTTTGTTTGTCGAGTGACATGCCACAACATGTCGCTCACGCCACATCGTGTCTTTCTTCCCCCAAAGCATAAATGAGGCTTCCTGAGGTCTCATGTTGTACTAGTTGTACCTAGCTGAGCGGCGCTGCTGCTCAGTAGGTCGTTAATGATCTCAGCATGGATGAGTCTCATTCTCCTCCTCTCTGCCGCCAGACTGTATTCCATCTGCTCCATCTGCGTGTGCGGGATCACCTGCTTCAGCTGCACCTGTGTGTGTAGATACACACACAGACAGACGCACAGTATACAGAGTAAAGTATTTTACTTTTGTATAAAGAAGAGTCATGTGTTATTTTAAGACGTCTGCTGTGTATTTTGATATGCACATTCAAACAAACATGCACACACCAAGGCAGTCTTTGTGTCAATATACATGATCGCTATACTGGTTTCTTGGCTCTCACCTTCCCAGCCTCAGTGCGTCTTGCTACAAAGGTGGCAAAGGCATGGCAAACCTTCCATTGATTTGCAGTATACAGGTCTTCACAATTGACCAAGATGCCAACCTGAAAGGAACAACCTTTAATAGATCTATACAGTAAAGGTGATATTATTTTTGTTAAAATAAGTGTCAAATAACTGTATTCTGGTGGTAATCATCGCTATAGACTAGAGTGTTTGTTCAGTAACAGGGGTCACCCTCTCTCCAGCTCTAGAAAATACATTTTGAGTCCGGTATACCAATTTTATACAATCAGGAGAGAGAACTTAAACAGGATAAACAAGTGAAATGTGAAGTGATGACACAAAGAAATGAGCAGAACATTTTTTAAATGGAAGACTTTCAAATTAATGGTTACAATGGTTACTCTCTCCTGATTGGGTGAAGAGCTGGAGAGGCGAGGAGACCCCTGTTACTGAACAAAGACTGATTACTATAAGAATATAGAGATTTAAAATAAAGCTGATAAAATATAATCTTTAATAACTATTAAGCTACCTCAGTCATTACTGCATTTACCAATTTAAGTCCAGTAAATGTTTTATGTCCATTGCCTCCCTCTCTCCATATTTACAGAATAAAGATGGTAGCATAGTTATAGTATATAGAATACATGGGAGAACACCTCCAACCACTGCAGATGTATTAGTTATATTGTATTAACATAATCTACATACAAATAAGTCCCAGATTGTAGCTTTAATACAGTTAATATTTAGAGAAGTTAAATAAAAAGAAATGACCTCCACTAACCTCCATGCTAGACGTGAAAGCTCTGTTAACCTTGGCTATTATGTTGACAACTTGTCCCACCCTGGTGTAGACAAACCTCTATTATTTACTATCAACACTGAACAAAGGTTAATGTCAACAATATCATAACAATCTTGCTGTATGGCATAGGTCAAATGCATTTTCACAGTTCTTTTAAGGCTAGCACATCATTTTTTTACCCTATAGTGTGCTCAAAGTGGATGTCATCCACTGAGGCGGTGATACAGGAACAGCCTGCATGTCTCTCAGCTTGAGAGATAAGAGAGAGAGATCACACAGATAACCTAACTGTTCAATGTTTTAAAGGACATTCTGCCACATTGGACAGTACAGTGGGAAAGGAAAGAATGTATCAGTGTTCATTTAACTATACAAATCTAAAAGAGTTCAACTAACACTGAGGATTTTGCTGTCTAGAAAAGAAGAGATCATATCATTGCTATCGGGCAGAAACCTTGTATCTCCATTTTTCTAAAAGCTCATACAACACGTATGCTTGTAGATGTGCTATTTTCTGTTTGTGGGTTTTAAAAATATGTATCTGGTGAAATGAAATATTTACCAAAAGCTGCTGCTTGTGACTAAATAATCACTATTGGATTCATTGGGGGGCTTTTTTTATTTCTGAAAAGTAACGGTTTTTGGACATGGTTTCCGCTCGACAGTGACGACATTTAAGTCACTCTGGAAAAAAACATCTGCTGAATGTCAGTGCAAAATGGCAGGTGGTCCGTGATCCTTGCTCACCGGACAGGCAGGCGGTGGAGTCCATCCATTTGAGCAGCTGTCCTACGCTCAACTCCCCGCAGTGATTGGCATGGCAGGGCAATACAATCTGACTCATCTTCACCTCTGTTGGGTTCCTGTATGCCTCCCCGTTCTCCAGAATGAACAGCGGGTCCTCTGCAGGGTCCGCATCTGGCCTGTCAGACGCCATCACTGAACCAGACAGACAGGGAACCGAGGGAAGGTAAATTAGTAATGTGGCACCCGATGCAGTTTCAATCTCCCTTGTGCATTCTGTGAGATTGTTTCAGACAGGCAACTGAGGGAGAAATTGAAAATAAACAAATTCAAAAGCTTGAATGGAATCCTATTTGCTGTAACAGGCTAGACACAAAGTATTACAACATGCCGTGTAAGAAGAAGAAGAAAAAACTGAAATGACAGAACGACAGATCGAATTCTGCGCTGTTTGACACTTTGATGGGGTTTAGTTTGATCTGTCAGAAACAATCTCACAATGGATAATACATTCTGGCTATAGTGTTGACTGTGTCAAGTCAAGTCACGCTAGGCCTACAGACATTTCAGAATATGGAGTACCAGGTGTAGCCTATACATGACTACAAGGAACTAATATATTATTACCACTTGATACCACATGATAGAAATTTCCTCATGTGTGTTTACTTCTATAGTTCTAGATCCTTACACAACAAAATCTCTAGAAATGTGAAAGCAACATGATCATTCTGGACCACTGCCAAAGGGGCAACAAATGAACAAAAGAGGTTTTGTACTCAAAACAAGGGCTTTAAATAATCTGCAGCTCAATTTGTCAACTGGCAGATTGTTCAGGATTTCTCCTCGATCTCTACCACGAGGAAAAGGCAAAGAAATGTACTGTAGTAGCCTAGCCTCTGTACAATAACAGAGGATGTTGTTAGCGCGCCTCAATTTCATATACACTACAGTAACTTAACTTTGACTAACTTTACAAACGGATTGGGATATTAAACGCAGTATCCTTTGCGCATTTACGGGACCACCTGGGGGTTTAGTGTTATTGTAAAATCTCTGCTATTTCCAAACTGTTAATAAAGTAGGCTATTCAATCAAATATCATGCACTTCTACTTTACACTGACAGTTGGTGGTGGTGTAAACTGTGAGGAAAAGTATTGATGGGAAATATTTATAGTCTATTTGTACGTAGGCAACAGTATGTGACAGCCAAAACCAGGGTGACTCTGGCACGCACAAGTGGTCACTGGTCACTGCGCGGTGTTGGGTGACAGCCATGCGACATCGTTGCTGTGACCTCTATAATAAATTCCATGCGGAATATGAACTTTCTGAAACGTGCAACGACGACGGACAGAAATAAAAACGGGTTGGTGGTCACAACTCAGAATAGTTATGCCGCTGCGTACTAGGCCTACTATACATCATATTGCAAAAATACACTGTAGGCTACAAGACACACAGCAGGTAGCAAGCAACTATACTTAACGATCCAAAACAAGATAACAAGTTCCTTACCCAACGGCCAACGTAAAGGCTACTGCAGCAAGGGTCTTCAGGCGTTGAAATGTCAATGAATATCAGCACACACTGTAGCGAGAAAGAAGTCTGCACTCGCACTCCTCAAAAGTCTGCCAGAAAGTACACGGACACAGAGGAAAAGTGTCCGCTCACGGACGCTCTCCATTTTTCCCCCACAACAAACACGCACACACACGCACAGCGGTACAGGCACTCACACACCCTCGACCTCCGTCGTTCAAGTGGCATTCTGCCACCAGAGAGTGATAACACCCCTCTGTAGTGGCTAGCTACAGTTGCGCCCAGCCGCCCACATTTTTAAGGTGGAACAATTTGGAGCGTCTGGTGAGTCCTGGTGAGAGACTAAACCAAATTATAAAACAGCAAAAGTTAAACTATCTGCCACATTGGAAAGAAGCAACAAAAAAGCAGAGTAGCCTAAACTAGAATGCCATCTGCATCTGGCCCTAAACAGACAATATACCTGAGCAGCACTGCAGCACCGTCCGTGACCGACCCAAAACAAAGAAAAATCTTAATAACTATATAAGGCTACAGACTCAGTGAGCACAGTCTTGCGACCGAGTAAGGCCGTCATTAGCCTCGATACCCAGGCTTTCATTTCGTACAGACCTGTATCCAGAGAGAAAACAGATTATGCAGTAGGCTTTGCACCCACTGCATACAAAAGTGCAGGAAACCGAGCTACACTTCCTAACCATCTGTCCAACTCCATTGTAGGCCTACCAACTTCCAAGACATCAGAGACTATACTCTGTGTCGCTCGCCAAAAACAACAGACACGCTTACAGACAAGATCTTCCAGGTTACAAGCTTAATTCGCTTCGTAGATCTGTTAATGACCGTGACACGTCGTTTACCTTGCAGTAAGAAATAACAACAATACACCCCATGCAATTACCCCAATGCCCCATGATAAAGTAATTGCAGTAAAGTTGTTGAAGTTCCTTAATTCTAATTTGACCTGGTTGTATTATATTTTGTTAATTTGTATCATATACTTAATTTTTTAATGGCCTTACGTTAAATAATTTAATTCTGAATCTGAGTATAGCAAATGTACACAACTTGGTGCTGTTTCTTTGAGTAGACTAGGCCTATGATATTTTTGGGGTCAAGTTCTCTTCCGTAATTTGGATACAGATTGAATACCAAACGAATTGGTAGGCCTACTTGATACAGTACCTACATGTACTAGTAGGCCTAGACATGTAGGGTCAGATCAACATATCCGCCTGGGTGACAGCAGACTGCTGGGCGAGCGCTGGCGCTTTGGCATGGGGGGTCAGATCAACATGCTGAATTGGTTTGAGGTCAGATGTAGAGTTGCTGAATTGATGACATCAGGGGTCTCCATATATTATGGGCTTAATATTGATGACGTCACGAGGCATGATATATGGGGGCATGGCCAACTGACAGGCGGGAAATGCACGATTTTGACCTGCGGTCAGTCACAACAATAATCTAATATAGTCTAATCTAGTGGTTCAGTTTCACTGAAGCTAGTTGTGTTTATATCCCTAATTTTAACATATTTACACAAAATAAAATTCATACATAAACTAGGAGTATGAGCTGGTTACATCAGCCTGGATTCTGGAAATGTAGCCTACGAGACAGGAAATGGTCAGATTATCCTACCAATTAAGCAATTGAGGGATATTCATTAATTACTGTATTTCGTGTATTGGCATACATTACATATACGCACTCATTTACATAGAAAGCTCGATATTTGCCATTAAACCACAACGCACCGAAAGGCAGACCTTAAGGGAAAAGACCGCGTGCCCATTGGTGAGACGGGACGTCAATCAGCGCAGCCCCGCCTCTTCCCCTTGGCCAGGCTCGGTAGAGAAGAAGTGCGGTTGGAGTGCGAGAGGGTCGCGGCCGTGATGATCTGACAGATGAAATAGCGAAAAGAAAGAGAAGGCGGGCGTCCTCCCACACAAAATCATGTTCCCTAAAGGCAAAGGCACCCCCGTGCCGTCGGACGGCCAAGCACGAGAGAAGTAAGGAGCTTCCATAGCGTTTCTTTTATCCCGCGACTTGTTCCCTGCGTGTCTCTCTGTTGTTCGCTGGACAGGCAGCGGCAGCAGCTCGCAGAAGGCGATTTCCTCCTACCGAGAATGGAATTGAATGAACCGCCTTGTCTTGCTCGCCATTCCTTCCCTAGGCTCTGTTCTGCTGCCTTTGGCTTTCTGCTCTCCCCTACATCTTCTCCGCTGATACCGTAACCGTGTGCATGTTTGGCTGTGTTAATTGGGCGGCCAGTGCGTTATATAATATTTTTTCCGGTCATTATTCGCGACTGTGGGAGAGAGAAAACAATAACATCGCCGCGCTACATTGTTTCACTGTTGCGCTTTGGATACATTTTATTTCCCTCAGCCCCCATCAATGCCACCAGGATACAGTACAGGCTACTGTAGGCTGGAGGAGCTATTGTTAATCATTGCGACATGAGACGATACTTTGTTTTCAGTCGATACTTTTAATCTGTAATTGTTGTGAATCTTTACCAGGCTTTGGACTCGTTACACAATCCCCATTTAATTGTTTGGCATAGGCTATTGGCAGCCATTGTTCAGTGGGCCTGTGGCCGACTCCATGCATTATGCCTGTGGAAATGTAACCTCCTGACATGTCTCCTAATTTCTTTTGATGTTGACCAAAGATTGTAACAAATGTTAAATGTGTGTCTTAATCCAGGTTGGCCCTCTACGTCTATGAATATTTGTTACACATAGGAGCACAGAAGTCTGCACAGACCTTTCTATCAGAGGTAAGATAAAGTTCAGGCAATGGCATGTTGTTATAGTTGAACAATAATCTATTTCAATTTACAACAAAATCATGTTGATGCTCTACTTCTTCTAATTCTATTAGCAGTAATAACGTGATTGCTGAATAGTATGATCTTTGTGTGTAGTTGTCAGCCATGACCAAACCTCTCTGTGAATTGCCCCCATTCCCTAGATACGATGGGAAAAAAACATAACACTTGGCGAACCCCCTGGTTTCCTACATTCTTGGTGGTGGTAAGTAAATCAATGTCACCGTTCCCAATAATGGTCCATGGTTTGTTTAGGGGTAACATAATGTTTTATTTTGCCTTCTTCATCACAGTGTATTCTGGGACCTGTATTGCGCTGCGCCAGAGAGAAGAGAGACATGTGACCACTCCAGCGAAGCGAAAGCCTTCCATGATTATGTGAGTGCTGCTTCCGTGACATAGTAGTCAATAGTTTTGCATATTGCTCTGTCCTGCGCTGAGGAAGGCGATCATTTCATCATCAAAGACCCGTAAAGATAATACCTCTTCAACTCAGATTGTGGTATATGACAGGAATGTAACTTAAATGGCACTTTATGTAGACATAATACTCTATAGTGTATACACTTGTAGTTTAATTAGATAGATATTCCACTGTTAGGTTCTTAAGCTTACGTATGATTCATGATGACTATTTTTTATGTATTTGATGCATTACCATGTTTTCTGCTCTTGCTTACTGTAAATCACTCTGGATTAATAGCGTCTGCTAAATGCCTAAGTCAAATAATGTATTTGACTGTAGCAAGAGAAATCTGTTTGTTTACACTTTCACACTGAGTAGCGCACACACATCCCTTTAAGTGTGATGCCTGTATTGTAATGTCACTTAAGTGATATTCAGTCTGATTTGTACTTCTTGCACACTATTGAGGAACATCTAGCTGCTTTGGTTTCACAGATGTAGGTCCCTTTATCATGGAATATGTTGCCATTTTCAATTGTAAATTAAAACTGTCTAGTCTAGTGTTCCATCCAGCTGTCGTTGGGCCAAACGACGCTCCCAGCGAGGAGCTTACAGTATAGGCTTCTGGGAAAATTGTGCTGACGTCAGCATATCCTGAGTCAGACCTGTCGATGTTGCTCGCCTACTGAACCACCACACCATGCTTTTTAAGTTGCACCCTTCCTCAATGTCCCAAGAGAGGATAAAAGGGCCAGAGTCCTAGCTGTGTTGCAGACGAGAATCTCTATTATTTGCTCAAAACACATTGGGCACAAGGTTGTTTTTCACCTCCAATGGTTCCATCAGCCTCTGACTGGTTTGTGGCAGCTTAAGCATATGTTTGAAATTTGACTCCATTGGCAGACAGACCACAACACAGTGAACATATCCTAATGGCTTGGAATCGGTAGAACGTATATTGTACAGGATTCCTCAATTTGTGGGAGAAATGATTATCACTCTGTGACCTATTAGTTAGCATTTGACATGTTATGCTTACTCCATTTTAGACTATTTACATCGCATTTTTCCCCTATTTTAATTACAATTTCGGCATTTAGCAGACTCTCTTAATCTAGAGCGATTTACAGTAAGCAAGAACAACACGTGGAAATCTATCAAATGCATAAAGAATAGTCATCAAGAATCATAAGGAAGATTTGAGTCAAGAGTTCATGCCTACAGTATTAAAACACGCTGGTCAAATTAAAGCTTGAGTATTAGTTTCTGGCCTCGAGTCTCGTCTTTATGAAGTCCCATCTCTCTCAGATGTTATGAGAGCACCATGTGGCAGAAGTTCATCAAACGGTTCACATTCACGGTCACCTCCACAGTGACTGCTCAGATGAAGAGAAGGGGACACACAGGGAAGGGAAGCCTCCATAGCAGACAGACAGGCAGCGCCGTTGTGCCGTTGGCTGATAGCATCCTGAGCAGGAAGGGGTTAAAATGGAGATGTTGGCCCTGCTCTTGGCAGATAGGGTTGCTAGGGCAACGGGCCTCCTGATCTGGCAGGTGACCTGTGAGCCAGGAGTGCGCAGGGCCCTGCCCTCTCAGCGGCCACATTCCTCATTATTCCAGTCCCACACAGACAAAGGAGTGCTGCGTTTGACAAGGGAACTGGCCAAAATGGCCATGTTATTCACCTAGGTTTTGGCGTAATCAATAGTGCTGTCTTTTGTTGCCTTTGGGTCCCCTTGTTGTGTGGTACACCTATTTACATTGTCTGGTAGATATGGTCCATTAACTGAACTCATTGGCTGTCACCATTCACTCCGGCGCTGCAATTTATTTGAAGACTCCAAAATTCACCCCAAAATGAACCGGAAGCGAAATCACCTAAAGATAATCTGGCGATCGTATTTTTAAAAGTCATCAGAGGTATCATCAACATTCTGTTCAAACACCTCAATCTGAGCCTCAATTCCGAGGAAAAAAGGATTTTAAGATCGCGCTTGTAATGGCAATGGACGGCGGGGAATCATTTAATTGATGAACCACAGGCGAGCCAAGCGTTACCTAGCGACGGGGACGCGGTGGATATCAGTGAGACCATTCAGAATCAATAAATATATAAAAAGTCGTCAAAAGACGATCTTTGCAGCGAGTGAGTTGTTTATTTGTAAATGTCAGTAATAATTTTTTCAAATGTTTTTTCTTGCTTTTCTTTTTACAATTAAACTGACAGACTTTCTTACACAAAGTGCTGCGTTATTGATGACAAAGCGAACCAGGACCATGAACCAAAGAAACTGCTACCCTGAGTTCAGCTGAGACCATTTTCATAAGATGGAAAGCATTAAGCAAATGAGGGAAATGGGGAAATGTCACCATGGGCCCTCTGTGATGTGAGGCTGTGAGTTTCTATGCGGTCGTCTCTTCGACATCTTGTGGTTGCCCTTCGCTCAGATGTTGATTCTCTGTGTGTGTGTGGACAGTAGTAGTCCTAGCCTTTTGTCTAGGCGTGGGGGAGGTGGCGGGTGCCTGTGCTAGCCGCCCGGCGGTGATCGTAAAGTCTCTGGTGTATTCACGCTGGGCCTGATGGACGATGACGCTCCCTTGGGGTCTGGTCGCCATGGCGTCAGCGGGTGATTGATGGCTGTCAGGGAGCTGAGGGGCAGATTGGAAAGGGAAAAAGGGGAGTGGTATTGTGGCATAAACCCAGCATCCACTACAGAGCCAAGGGAATAAAATGGAAAGGAGGGTTGGTATGATGGTGGAGTGGGGGAGGAGGGCTTTGGGGAGAAACAAGAAACTGTCGTACCTGGTCTTGGTCCCCTTGCTGTAGAGAGGGAGAGAGAACCAGAGACAAAGAGGAGCATCAGTCTTGCTTCCAAAGTGGGTTTTATGATGTTGATTGATGGTTAAACATTTACAAGCTAAACATGGGGCCGATCTCTTTTGTAGTGGTGGATCCAATGGAAGGTTTGAGGCTGTTAAGAGCAGCCCAGGTCAGACGGAGGCAGTTGGGTGGTCTGTGCTGCAGCCCTGCCCCCTCTCATTGCTTCCTGCACACTCATCTAGTCTACTTCTCTCACCCCCCTTCTCTCAATCTCTCTCTCTCTCTTTCCGTATCTCTTGTTTTCAGTTTTGTTGTTGTTTACCTCGTTCCTTCATGCGTGTGTGCCTCTTGCTCTCAGTTCTTTCATGAAACATGTCTCTCTTTCTATCTGCCTTTTCATGGTTACCTCAGTGAGACACTAAGTCTTTGTCACCCCCCCCTCCTCTCTGTTTCCCTCTGCTCCCCCTTCGTCTTTGTTTTTGTAGAGAGAGCACAAGCACATCCGCAGTCACTCTGGCCTTTCGTAACCTCCTTCAGTGATTCTGAAGGAATCAAGGAGAATTTGCTTGGCAGGGATTGCATATTGTTGTGTGTATATACACGTGCAGTCTTGCACACGCAGATACATTATATTGAATGGGGGAGAGGTGTGTGTGTGTGTGTGTGTGTGTGTGTGTGTGTGTGTGTGTGTGTGTGTGTGTGTGTGTGTGTGTGTGTGTGTGTGTGTGTGTGTGTGTGTGTGTGTGTGTGTGTGTGTGTGTGTGTGTTGGGGGGGGGGGGGGGGGTTAGAATTAGCCTTTCCATAAAGAAAGTCCTAGGCCCAGTCAAAAGCTCAGGGCAGAGACTGAGACATCTGCCGCCTTTCCTGTAGTAAAGAGCGCGACATGTCCTCTGTTTTTCCCACACCACAGGCAGCATCAGACTGCTGGGGACAGTTCAGTTAGCACAGCAGTGGGGTTTAATGGGACATGATAAGGATCAAGCACAACATGCCTGGGAACCCGCCATGCACGTTACTTTCCAGGCTACATGGAAACGCAGGCAGAAAAAGCCAAACGAATATCTAAATGTATATCTAAAATATCTAAAAGCCAAACAAATATCTAATCTGCGTCTGAAAACTATAATTTGGTCACTTTGTGGGTCCTGGAGGGTGTTAATGTACAGTATGACTCACACACCATACTTATTAAATGAGTACCGGTATGTGCTATTCACTGTGTGCAAATTTAGACAATCCGATTGAAAGACTAGTAGAAAAATGTATTGGGAAATTTCTGGGTAAAAAGTTGTGCTTGCTTATTCAGATTATCTACCAGCAGCTACCCAACATCCTTGGTAGTCTGCCATAGAGAATAGTTGTTTTGTATTAGACAAACGGGAGAAACGCATAAAGAATACATTTGAAGAAGAATAAAAGAAAATAAATAAAGATCTCTGTCAGTGATCTCATAGACCATTTTAAACTTCTGAACTTTTTAGAATGGAAATGAATGTGGGGTTTCCTCTACCAGTATTACTCCCAGACCGTTGAATGATGTTCAGGTGGTCAGAGTGTAATTAGGTCTTGGGATGTACAGCTGTGCCACTGCCATTGTGAATTGGCAGGAATAAGTTGTGAGTTGTGACTCCTGCTTACCCTGTAAACCAGTAATTTGCTTACAAGCCTCATCTGAAATCTTTCAAATTGTTTGTGAAATCATGAATCTGTTTCAGTGAAATCATTTTCAGCTATCTGTTTCAGTAAATGTTATGTCTAACAATGCAATTTTTTGTCTGTCAGGGGAAACTAGATCATGAATGAATTATGCATATTTATAATATACATGAAACGAACACAAACTGATGTGTTAAAACTAGGACGATGGTGTAGGAGAACTAGGAATGCTGTGGCATAAATTGAAAAATGTAATTTCTGGTACAACGACTAGTTTGATGAATGTTTCTTCATCTCTACTTATTTTTCTCATCCAGGCAATAGCTAAATGTTCTAAAGAATAATTCTATTACACAAGTAAAGCCAAACATTAGTTTTAATAACCATGACATTTTTAAACAGCCAGCAGCAATAGAAAAATCAATCCTAAAAAAACATTTTTGCTGATATGAGTGATGGATACATATGACCCAAAACGGGGACCAGTATTTTATAAGCAAGGATGTTGGAAAATGGAAATCAAATCAGACATTTAGGGCGCTTTCACACCGGACATGTTTGGTTCGTTTAAAACGAACCATGGTCCGCTTACCCCTTTGGTTCGGTTGGTGTGAACGTGCATCCGAACTCTGGTGCGGATCAAAGAAACGAAACATGGTCTGCTAAAAAAGGCCGGACTCGGTTCACTTCCAAACGAACCACGGTGCGGTTCGTTACTGGTGTGAATGCATTCAGACTTTATAGAGGAATAATAGGCTACAGGACGATAGCCAAAATAGACGATAGCCAAAATAGCGTCGGCAGTTGTGAGGCTGCATTAATAATTAGTTGTAAAAGCATGTATTTTTTACGGGGATATTGATATGACAGCTGACAGTCTGATTTTAATAGTAGACGCATATATGTCGAGGTGCACTGCGCAGCGCAAATGTAATGGCAGCGTGGTTCACATGCGCAAAAATAACAGATGTAGCCTACAAGTTGTACAGATGTGCACGGAATGGTATGTACGGTATGGTAAATTTGGAGCTTTCTCAGCGCATGCAAGCAATTATATCTACAGGCCTTTAATATAGCCTATCTATGCGCTCTCTCTCTCTCTCTCTCTCTCTCGTAATGTGACTATATCGTTAGATTGGAAGACAATACAGTCTTGGCTGACAACACCAATTGAAAGTAGAGTTCCCAAGGATTATGGTGATTTTTTTTAATTTTAAAAATCGCATAAGAAATGAGCGAGATATGCCTAAGTAAAATGTCAGTGGTCTTGGCAATTTCTTTTATTTGTGTGCGATCCGGGGCGACGGGCGACAGCACAATAGATTTTCATTCATTTTTCAGATCCATGTCATTGCAGTGCAAACCATTAAATATAGCCTATATTAACTTCATAGGCTATTGTACAATATGTGACATATTTCTTTCACCCGGTATTATTGATGTGAGTTGATCAAAATAGTATTGCCTAGGCTATAATGCTTGACTTGTAGCCTAGGCTATACAGTAGGCTATATAATGCCAGCACAGTCATTATTCTCTTTCTTTAAGACTAAAGGCAACCCTTGACTTGATAGGCTTTCTCAAATGGACTACTAATAATAATGCGACAATACCAGAAGTCCATTAACGTAATCAAAGCGATGCAATGACAACTAAAAGACAGTCAAACTAATCACATACTGACTTCCTCGTTGCAGTGATTGAACTGCCTGGGTCACGTTTAAAAACACAAAGATCATATGCTAGAGAACAACAAAAGAACAAGCTGACTCAAACTTTCTTTTTATTTCTTTTTGTATTTGTCTTCTCTGTTCTGTTGCCTCGGGAGGTGTTTTCTGCTAACAGGCTTCGTTGTTTTTGGCTTTTGGCGAGGCTGCAGCTGGCTGCTATTGGTCCACTCCGACAGGCTGTTTTAGGCATGCGCCGCCGCCACGCAAAGTTATGACAAAGCATGCGATGCATGAGTCTTCATGCGCGAGAGTTTCTTTCTTTGTGTGTGTGTGTGTGTGTGTACATGAGGGGGAGAGACCCGATCAACTCAATTAGCTGCAGCGGAGCTGTTCTGACTTGAAGCTCAATACTAACTGACCACCTTCAAGTTTAAACCATAAGATGACATGGAAATGCCCGCCGATTTGATGCACAGAAATATATATCTAATCGGGTTAAGGTTAAGCACACATGGAAGAAAAGTCAATTTTATCGGGGACACCTTGTAGGCTATACGTCTCTGTGAATTGTATGCATCAGCAGCAAGCACATTATTGTTCAAACACCTGCTCCTCTCCATCTGTTGCTCTTATTTGGCTAATAAAATAATTAATAAGAATGAATGCAATAGCAAGTTGTTGCTGTCTGTTCTCTTCTCTCTCTGTGTGACTGAAGGTTGCCCCAAAATTTGTAGACAGTGATTTCCCCTCATGTTCTTTTTCCCCTCACCATTTGGTTCGCTTAACATGTCCACGTGTCATTTGTTTACATATTTGGTACGCTTTACAAAGTCCAGTGTGAACACCAAACGGACCAAAATCAAAATGCAAATATTTGGTCCTTGGTCCTTGATCCGGACCTTCTAAGCGAACTTTGGGTGTGAAAGCGCCCTTAACCTCTGACTGAAACCACCGCTAATACCTATTTAGACATCGGTGTCTATTATTGTATGTGAAGAAACATTGAATAGCGATGTGAGGGAACCTGGCCCTGGGCCATCAGGTTTATACCATGTGACATGTTTTCAATTGTTTGAGATTATTTGTGGGTGAGAAAGAGGACTTATACGCACATCAGTATGTGAGGATCACCCCACAGCTAATGGCTGGCAAAGCCAATGTAGTAAAAAAAAAAAAAACTTTTCATTGGTGCGACTCGTGGTCGAGATAGAGGAGGGGGAGGTGAGGTACTTTATGTATTTGGTGGGTTTTTTTATCACAGAATTTGCATATCCGTGATCTCATATATATATATAACTCTCATATAACTCTGCCACTGTATGGTAAAACATAAAATGTGAGTACTACTAGCTGTTACTATGTTGTGTTTTATGACAGTTTTCTAGTTGCGTTGAGTCCTGATGTTTCCCTATGGCCTCACTTCTCTCTCTGCTGTGGTATTTCACAGTGGCCCTGCAGCAGCAGTCTGAGAAGATAGAATTAGGTAGGGTGCAGTCGATACCAGGGAGAGTGTTGGCTATTGACCAGTGTTGTCTGTGGAGCGGTAGCACTCTGGGCTGAGTGTGTTTATTTCTTCACACACATACATGCATGCACTTCCTTCCATGTAGCGAATGATATGCATTTAATTTTATGCAGTGGTCTCCTGCACGTGTGTATGTACTGTTTGGTGTAGGGATATGTCTCACGTTGTATGTGACGTGTGCCAACAAAACGGAGGACTTGCTGTCAGTCTAAGGCAAGGTTTATTCTCTGCTTTCGTAGCTCCAAAAGGCATTAGCCAATCTCGGCTTGCCCTAGCTAAAGGGGAAGAAAACCCAGGCAATTAGGAGCGTGTGACCGAAGCAAATGGCACATTAGTGAATTAGGCCCTGTGGTTGGAGCAGGAAATCGGCCCAGCGAGCATCCCGCTGTGCACAAGCACTTTGGAGCAACTGACTCAGTGAATCCCCCACCGATGTTTATCTGATCCACTGGATCACAGATCGGCAACAAGGGCTCAGTCGCCTGAATGAATGGGGGGCGAGGGGCTCTATTAGATTTCTTAAATGCATTCTGTCCCATGGGTCAGCTTTGTCATGAGCTTTGGGCCTGAAGTGTGTCTCGATAGATCAAGTTTCTCACTGGCCCCAAAAGGCATGAGCATGAGTTCTAGATTCACAAGCTTTTTTCCCCCCTCCTTTTTGTCGTTTTAGGTGGACAGATATTTTGTACTGTAGTACTGATATTTAGTTTTATATTGAAGCAAGAGGATAGTGAGGTATGTGTATAGAGGTTGGGGCTTGTTAGTTCTGTAGTCTAGTGGCTCTAATCCAATTGAATTTAAGGATATAATATATTATGCACAAACCATTTGCATATTGTCGCTGTTGGGCAGTAATTTCGTATCTCCATATTTCAACATAGGTTTTTTGTAAATTAATGACTACTTTGTTGTACAACGGTGTCTCTCTCTAAATGATTTGACCGTGGACAATCTGAAATTATTTTGTTTAAAAAAACATCTTTCAAGATTATTAAAAAAAGAAACGTCCTGTTTTTAAAGATTTTCACATCTTTCAATAATATCTGTTGTATAAAATATAGTGTGGTTTAATAGTAGATTTAGAAGCTATATGAACTAATATTAAAGGGGAGCTAGGTCGGGAGGTAACGGGGGGTGCATGGCCAAAAAGGTTTGGGAACCGCTGGTCTAGAGTAGACTATATAATATCTCCCAGTATGTGTTTTTGATCTTGTGCATTTCTCCTTCAGAGTGCAGCTGCAGCTCCCAGTCCAGTAATGGGAGGGATGCCACCTGGTGAGGGCATGCCAGGAGGACCTATGCCACCAGGCTTCTTCCAGGTCAGTCCACCACCTGCTTAGCATCGTCTTCATTGGTGTGTTCAGTCCTAAATCAACCCATGTGCACTGCGGGGGAAATGAATCTAACGTGCTTCATGCATGAAGAGGGTGTTGCAGGCATCCAGGGCACAACTGTTTGATTTAATTGATTATTTAAAAATAGAAAGTATATACATTTTTAATTATATATATTTTTATGATCAATTTTCACAAATGTGTGGTTAAATCATTAGACGAATCAATTTAGTCTTATTCTTAATTGGAATTGTTTACCCCCCAAATGCACTTATCTGTTAATCAGAAATGTATACTAATCAATATAATAATCTCTACAAAATGATTTGAATTGGTAGTTGCAGCCCTACCTGGGGCCTTAAGGGTCATCCACACCAGGAATAATAACCATAAAGAACAACAATAACTTGAAAGGGTCGCTCAGTGGAGCCCATTACAATGCTAGGTGGCCTACAAAGGCATTGTGACAGGCAGGGAGGATTCTCAGCATTCTTCAGCCACAAACACTTATCAACGCTGGCCTTGTATTGCTGTGTTGGGTCCTTGACACACTGGTTCTGTTTTTCAAAGTGACTGACAGCAGTCAGTCTGGAGTTAACACATTAATGAGTTCTACTAGTGTGCATGGATAGCTGAACTGTCTACATGTGCCTACATAACCGCAATGTTTACTTCTTCCTGTTGGATCCGTATGTATCAAATATCTATTTTTGCAGGTTGCCAAGAAATCTATTGTAAGCCATTAACGTCAAAACAAGTGGCACATTAAGTGGGAAATGGGTCGTTTTTGTATTCAGTACTTTCTACAAGTTTAATTTAGATTTTTATACAAAAGACTGATGGACCACATGACAGTGGAAAACATTTATGCAAAGACAGATTACTGTTTTAACTTTATTTGGACACTTACCTGTAGGTGTTCGCCAGGGCCCTGACCATTGGTCTGACAGCCCATCATTAGGCCGACAAATGTTAGGTTAGAGTGAGGTTAGGGTTAAAATACGCGGCATCGGACCAACAGTGTTTCGGAATAAAGAGCTGTCGGACCAATGCTTTGGCACCGCTCACCATGTCGTCTGTCTGTGAGAGTGCTGCTGGTTTTGCTGTGTTCAACGGACGTCATCTTGGCTTCGATACAGTTTCTGTGTCTAAGGCTCATGATATGTGATGCAATGCTACTTTGTGTAAATATTACGTCATGCTGCATTAACCGTGGACCCACTCACATTTGCACGTTTACAAAAATAAAAGTCCAAATGCCCATCCCCTGAGCATGGAGGGACGGTGTGGTCTGAGAATGAGATTATGTGAACAATATTCTGGGATTGTGTTTCTTGGCCTGCTGGCAGCGTGTACCAGAAATGTCATGAGCATAGTGTTTTGCAAGATTAGCTGAGGACAGACACACACACACACACACATACACAGTAGAAAACATCACCTCCCCCTGGCGCAGATAATGATGTAAGCATGATTTTTCACGATGAATGAGAACATTTTTAACAGTGCCGCCAACTAGGCAGTAGGCACATGCTGCGAGCCCCCCAACTGTGTGTGAGCCCCAAAATGAATATTGGTCATCTGTTACTGCTGTACATTTCACAGAGAAAGAAAAGGAAAAACGGGTATGCGGGTATGGGTTCACAGAAGACGAGAGAGTGAAAAGAATCCAACAATGTTCTTTTAAAGACATTTCTCTCATAATGTCCTATATCAATCTGATGTATCCTAGCTATAATCAAGAGGACGTCAGTGATGAGTCATTCAGCAATGTAATCTTCCATGTTGAATGTGACTGTGTTGAACGTGATGCCCTTTACATTTGGATGAGTTTTGATGTTGTGGGATTGTCGTTGTGGTGTGGACTCTGTCATCGATGTCGTTAGAGTTGTGGTGAGGACTCTGCTATCCATGATATACAGACTGATATTGTCATTGTTCTTGGAAGCGTGTCTCCTGGACAGGAGTCTCCAGACGTAAAAACAAATGTCAATCATTCTTGTTGTGGACAGCCGTTTATTCCTTTACACTGCACCCTTCCACTCTTCTCGTCCCCACATAGGTGGGGGGAGAAGAGGGGCTTATGGGTGGATTATTTTCCGTTGGGAAAGTGTATATGAACCAACTGCAGTGCTTCGCAATTATTCTGCTTCCCTGTTTCACCTGTCATCCCTTTTTTTGCATTGCTGCAGGCTCATTTGAATGTGCCTGTCAGGCTGGTGTCTGCATCATTATGAAGGGCTGCATTTCTCTGTCCGTTGTGCTTGTGCATCTTTTGGCTTTTGCTTTGGGCTACTGCCACACTGAGCTTTTGTAGTAAACATCATGGACGCTCTGTCTGCCCCCCCACCCACCCCCACCTACAGTGTAGTAAACAGGGAGGCGTGGCCTGGCCATTTTCTCTAATGGAGAAATCGAAAGGTGCAGCACCCACAGTAAATCAATACCATGTGAGGATAAACTCTTGGCAGGCTCCTGTGAGGACCTGACTGTAAAGGGGTGACATGAAACGGTGCAACACATCTCTACAGCCCCGTGCCACTCCTCAACCAAACTCACTGCACTCCAACCACTTTCAGTTTGGCATCTCTATTTTTTGTTATGTCATTATGTGCAACCATTTAAAAAAAGATATTTAAAAAATATTAGATCTACAAGCTCACGACACCATGTGAAGTGTTGTGAGCTTGCCGAACGATGTACAACAATATATAGGGCTTAAGTGGTTAAAATCCACCCACTTATTACTAACTTGCAAACACGAGTGCAGAGACTAATATGATTGCGTCAATATTTGGGAAAAAGCCAAGTTGATGATAAAAGGCTGTTTTGCTCGCTTGAACTGATGCACATTACACACACGTGCATGCGCATGCATGCCATGCACGTTTACAGTGACTCAGACTATCTTTACTAGAATTCATAGGAGTCGTCTCAATTAAGCCCCTCACTCTGTCAGATCAGCAACATTAGCTGCTCAGCACTGATGTTTTGGGACGTTGTAAGGCTAATTGCATAGGGCTTAATTGATGCTGTTAATTGGGCTAAATTAGCTGTGATGACATGTTGCATGCAGCAGGCTGCTTAACGTCTTGACTGACAGGCAAGAAGATCACGCATCATTTCCCTTCCCTCTCTCTTTCCCATCTTATATTCTTTCTTTCAAGGCTGTGTCATTGCTTGGCTCTACTCCTAGCCACTTCAACCCTATACTCCCATGGGCTCTATACTAGTAGGCCCCCTTCGGTTTTTACTGTTTATCTTCAAAGAAGCTCACGATGCTGGGAGCTTGTAGTTCAGCTATTCCACTGAATGTTCCCCCAAGAATAGGGATGCTTGGGTTCAACTGGCTAGTGGAGCAAAGATGAGCAGCTTGAATCTTGAATCCTCTCTCTCAAGCTTTGCCCTAAAATATATATATGTATTGTCATTGAACATTCTTTTCCTTTTTTATTTTTTTATTCCTCCTTTGCGCCACATTTTAGTTCTGCCACATTCCAACTGTGCCCTGCAGTAACCCTGCTTCTCTCTCTGCCCCCTCCGTGTTCTCTCTCTCGCTCTCACTTATTTCTCACTCCTTCTTCCTCTCGCCCTCCTTATCTTGCCACCACCTCCTCCTCGTCCCTGCATATCCCTCCACGTTGTGTGTGCGCTGCTGCAGGGTCCACCTGGTCCCCAGGGCTCTCCTCATCCCCAGCCACCTCCCCCTAACAGTATGATGGGACCTCACAGTCAGGTAATGTTCTGTCTCTGCCCGTCTCTCTGTGCTTCCATTGTCGGGGAAACTGTGTTTTCTCGCTGCTGACGCTTCATGCTTTCACCGCGTGTCTCTCTCAGCTTGGCAGCTTTTTGTGCAGCTTTGAATAATCACACGGACACATAATTGACAGATAAGCATACCCTGGTGTGTTGTACTTTTTATTTATTTTTTTGACCTGTGACTAATTTGATTTGCCCTTCTTTTCTGTAGTCCTTCATGTCACCCCGCTTTGCTGGGGGTCCCAGAGGCCCCCCTATCAGGATGGGTAACCAGGTAAATAAACACTGGCGCACACCATACCCACTTAAGATAGTCAGTTATTTAGTACCCAATAGCTGCCATTTGACCACACCTGGCTGGTACTGTATCAGCTTGACCGCTGGGTCTCTCTCAATGTGGGGTCCAGGTCCTACCACCAGGAGTCTCTGAGAGGGTTTCAAAGGTAAATGTAAATGAGGCTCCCAGAGATACAATTGTATCAAATGGGGGCCCCATAGCCTGATGCATATCAAACTGCCCCCAATTTCCTTGAGAAAAGGTTGAGAATCACTGAACTCCACCATAATATACACACGCCATAAAGACTACATTCATTCATCCATAGCAAATAAATTAAAAAAATTCCCTTCCCTGCAGCCTCCAGGTGGAGGACCAGGTCCTCACCCCATGCTGCCTAACATGGACCCAACACGACCACAAGGTCAGTTGTCCACATCACAGCCTAATTTCATGCTCTCTGTAATGAGTCAAATTATTGCCTTGACTCCTTCTAACAAGACTGTGTGTCCCTTCCTCCGTCCAGGACATCCTAACCTGGGGCCAATGCAGAGAATGAGTGGCCCTCGAGGCATGGGGCCGATGGGGCCTGGTCCTCAGGTAGGTGTCCTACACTAGTAAATATTATTGTAACTGTTGGTCTCATGTCCTGTAATGCTCTATGCGCCAGCCTATAGAGCCCCATTGTGAACCTGGGTGAGCCCTGAGTACCCCAACATTTAATATGTTATACATTTAGAGTATGGGTCCCCAAAAATTTGAAACTACAGGATGCTAACTTGCTTATGTTGAGCAATTTGCACAATTGCCATTACTGTGGCATGAATTAACATAAATACCCATATGGACAATGTTTCATCCTCTGTATGGACGATATTGGAGTGGTTTTGGGCACAGTAGTTGTCAGTCAATTTATAACTTATAACAATTTTTTTATAGAGATTGAAGCTTATGAATGTGTACCGTTCATGGATGGTGCCTTCAGACATGGGTAGCCTACAATAAATTGCACCAATCACATTAGGAAACCCAGCAATCTCATACAATTGTCTCTTAATCATGCTTTGCTGAGCATCATTTTATGGAAATTGGAGCTGTTGCCAAAAAAGGGACTTGATCATTCTGCTAATGGTTAGCTTTGATATACTGGACGTATCCCGACCTCCAGTCCTGCTGTGGTCCCCGGTGCCAAAACTCCCAATATGGAGACCATCGGCACAGGTAGCATTCTAGTGTCGAGTTTCTCTCCTTAACTTGAGGTTCCAAATTGTGGCTTAACTCCAGAAGGACATGCCTTGGGAGACACTATCCCATGAAAAGATTCCAGTGTTCCTGACGATCCTCTCCTGTCTTACAAACACTTAGAAGTCTTAAGAGAGCCAGGTCTGCTATTGTCAATGTCTGGATGTGTTGACTGTGAAAGCTCCTGTAAATAATTGACTGATTAAGGATTATCATCTAGCCTATACCATTAATGTTTTTTAATTTAATTATTGAGGGGTGCTATCCCCTCCTATGTCCAGCTTTGAGCATTTGTGTAAACACAAACATTGAAGACGAAGGTGAGGACGCAAATTGTGATTGGCTGGAATGAGATGATGTATGATGAATTGATAAGAGCGCCCCTCACTTCACACAGGTGTGATTTTATTTGTAATCATGTCACCTGTTAACCTATTAAGTATTTGAGAATGCCTATTTATATGAATATGTGAAATGTAGTCAGTCAGTGTACAAATTATAATATTTTGACAACATGAACATACTTTTGAATATGCATGTTTAAATGCCTGTCAGATTCTCTGACTATGCTGCACCACAAGTCCACAAATGTGAAAAACACTTGTGTACACATGCTGAGACTTGAGATTTGATCGTCAGATTTGATCGTCAGCTATGCTCATGTCATATGGATTGATAAATGCTGTTTGTGGTTGGTGTGGGGGCCACTGACAGGAAATCCTCATCCAGGCCTGTATTTATAAAGTGCTGCATACCACTTGGTGTCTCCTTGTGGAGATAAAGGAAAATAAAGTTGCAGTTTCTAACGACTGTTAGAATAATCACAAAATAATCAACTCCACATACCATTTTTGAATCCATTATGCACTATGATGATGATAATATGGACTACTTATACAGTATGTAGCATAATCAAAAACATGTCTACATCCCAATGCCACACACAACTACTCTGCCCTGGCAGGCATGATGGCACAATCATTTGATGAGTATGGGCATCCAAACCTATTTAATGACCTTAAATTCACAAATTGGTATATGACCCAGTCATGTATCCCAGATGCAGGCTATGAAAACATGCAATATCATTGTCATCAGGAAAGGGGAAACAACAATAACCAAGCTTCTGATCAAGTTGAAATAAATCTTCATCCAATCACAATCACTTCATGTCACTCCGTCGTCTTGTCAGACACACACACTCTTTCGGTGTTCTGTTACTTTTACTTTACTGCACGCGTTTACTTTACTTACTCAAGCTGTCTGCTTGATTCTTGTCAGTTTCATGTCAGTCAGTAAAGGAATACTTTCACCCACCACCAAGCAAAACAAATTGCTACAATGTGCAAACATGACGATAAAAATTATTGTTCAACAATATTTTGTTGAATCCGTCTATTATGCCAATGATCTTAATTACTTAATTTATATGAATTTTTATATGAACTTTGCAAAAAAGTAAGAAATGCATTATGGGGAAATTATATGGAAATGCGTACCACAGGTCATTAGTGAAAACCAGTTGATATTGATCAATATACAGAATATAATTGACATTGATACCGTATAAATATGTTAATGTCTTTACATAAATCTTTACATAAGTCCATGAAAACTGTTGAATATATTACTTTATATCTTATATGATCAACTTTATTTATTTAGCTCAACAACATTTCATCAGGAATTTGTTAATATAGTCTCTGCTGGTCATGGATTTTCTCCTCAGAACTTTGGTGGTGGGATGAGGCCTCCACATAACGCCATGGGTCCCGGCATGCCAGGAGTAAACATGTGAGCCTTTCTTTTGATCTCATTCTCATCTTACTTGCGTATTATTTTGTGTATTATCTGCTGTCAACCTGAATGCGATATCTTAACTGGTGGTTCTGTTCCTCTCACTGTCCAGGGGCCCAGGTACTGGCAGGCCATGGCCCAATCCTAACAATGCCAACTCTGTGAGTTTATTTTTGCTTTGTGTGTTCAATACACACACACTTTATTTAACATTTTTTAATAAATATAGCTTTCCAACAAACTTGGGTCAGGATTTAGAAGGCATTTTTAGAATCTGCCTCAGGTCCAATGGGTTAACAAATACGAACCAAATGGAACTTTCCATTTCTACTTTGTCAGAGGTTAATTAACACTTTTTTTGTCGGGTGAAACCTGACTAATGAAAGCTCATGAAATGTAGACGACAGTCACCACCTAGTCATACTGAATGCCTAGTCCTGATTGGCTGCCACACATGCTGCCTAAGCCAATAGGAGTGTAGTATGATTGCCTGCCTCCTAAACTATGCCACACGCATTGGCTGATTTCCGCACCACAGTGTGCAAGCTTTACCACCGCAGCCTCGAAGCGAAAACAGCTGCTAATGTTATGAGCTGGACAGCAGGAAAGCCACAACAAAACAGTCATTGATTGAACCACGCACAGAACGTCGTAAACGAACGCAAACAACGGCCGCGAGGCGCGAGGTTGTGACACACAAACATACACGTTACTACTAAAATAATAATCATACTAATATGGGGGGGAGAACACAACGGAGACGAGAACAAAACGGAGACAGCGCTTCTTTCACATGACACAAATCACTGATAATTTATTGTTTTTAAATATATTTTTGTATCAAATGATACCTAATGCATATCAAACTGGGTGTTCTTAAACTGTAAAATATTCACTGCATAAATATTAATCGCAAATTCGCAATATCATCTCTCTCAGGTGGAAACAACTTTTCAGGATTCAAATTTAAAAACGGCAAAGTAGCAGATCTTCGCTCCACATTTCGAGCTTGCATATCGGCTACGATAAGCGACGATAATATTGCATGCACACAGAAGTGCTGGTTCGGATCGTAGCCAAGTCTGTGCTTCAAGTCAGAGCCGTGGAGCTTTTAGTGTGCTCCGAGGCTCTAGTCTGGGTTGTAATTGTAGTATTATGTGTCCTGGTTTCCACAGACTGCTAGACCGACAGACATGATGGTATTAGAAGGCTGATCAGATGACGAATGGTGCTGTTTTGTGGATTAGACAGGAATTGCGCTCCCTCTTTTCTTGTCTAATGTTTTCTGTTCCTTGGTTTCAGATGCCTTACTCGTCACCCTCTCCTGGTGCATATGGGGTAAGAACTCTTCCTGACACATTAAACTAATACAGTAGTATTTAATTTAATTGCATGACAAAACAGTTTCCCACTGCCCTATCTAGATTGTATTTACAAATCCAGCAGTCTGGCATTTATTTTAACTAACACATCTGCAATGCATTTATTAAGGTGGTCTCCATACATTTCCATTGAGAAATATTGACGCTGGTGTCGGGTAGGACACCTACTGGTTGATACTGCCTTGTCATAAGTACAATAGAGTACCTAAGTCCCGATGTCACTCCCACTAACCCTGGGGCACTGCGTTATTTTTTTATTATTGCAATTTCAGTAGGCACATCTTAGATCACATCACATATAAGAACTGTGTTCCAAAAATAATCAAACCCACACTGTTTTTGTCAGGTATGATATTAACATTACATTTGATAACATCTGTGTTTGGAGAATCTTTGTACTTTTTACATAATTGGTAGGTACTATTTCACCCTCAGTTAATGTTTCATATCCATATGAGTAAAATCGCTGGGGTGGTTTGTTTATTTGTGGAATACAGTTCCAGTTTCCCCTATGGGAAATCCAATACAACAAATAATGGAGTGGCATAGCGGCAGTGATGTCAGACTTCGGTGCTCTATACTTTATGCAATCTAGCCTAGTGGGGATTGGGTCTTGCTTGACCGGTAAAAAGAAATCCCACACAGGAGAATGGGGTTCAAATCTCGGGTGGTAACGCTTTAATCTTTCATATAAAATGTGATGCATACGATAACGGTAACATGAACATTTACCTATATTTTGGAGAGATGGGATTTAGAAAATCGTAATTTCATTGTGCTCGAGTCTTGGTGTGTGTGTGTGTGTGTGTGTGTTTTTGTATGCTTATGTTGTGTCTTTATTCCCCAAAGGGGGCTTCTGGAGGAGGGGGCCCCCCAGGAACGCCCATCATGCCCAGCCCTGCAGGTAGCCAACCCTAACCCCCTCACCACACAATACGTTCACATTTGTTTTACTGTACGTATGGCTTTACCCATGTGTTATACCGCCAAGTATTAATCAGGTAACACCAACCCCTAAACCTAACCTCTAAATGTTGAATCCTAACACCAACCTGAATCTTGTAAAACATATCTCTAAAAATACTCTAACCATAAAACAACCTTTTGTCTTGTGAGGGCCAGGAAAGTTGTCCTCATATCTGTTACTCAAATGTTGTTATACTTTTGGGGACATTTGGTCCTCACAAGTGTAGAGACACACACACACACACACACACACACACACACACACACACACACACACACACACACACACACACACACACAATCCAGTTCACACTGATCCACACTGATCACAAAACAACATTTGTTTTCCAGACTCTAATAACTCTGGTGACAACCTGTATACCATGATCAACACTGGACCTGGAAACCGGAATAATGTAAGTTTCTGCCTCTTTTTGTTTCCCAAAAGATGTACTCTTAATCCTCTTTGGCATTGCCTACTCCTGTTTCCAAAACATAAAACTCAACTCAGGCAAAAGTGGGAGTAAATATTTGAAGTAACTGAAGTAGAGGCATGATTTATACTAGCTTTTACAAGCACTCAAAGTAGTTTTATTAAAAAAGAAAAACCTTGTAACTATTTACTTTGACTCTGGTGGCTTTAATGTAAACTCGCCATGCCTTATTGACCCTTATGGTCACTGTAGCGTGTACATGGTAAAATCTGAACTTTTACGGTAAAAGACTTAATTTAACTCTGAAAGTGTACAAATGGAACCAAATGGACCCATCCATTTGTTACACTGAGATAAATGAAGACGTCACTTACCTTAATTTACATCATTTAAAGGGTAAGACCACTTTTTGAGAGGTTTGGGTTGTTTTCTTACCTTATTATGGGCAAACTAGTCCATTCCATGAGTTATTTATTTAGCAATTTAAGAAATAAAAAGTTGCTCATTGACTTCCATTGTAAAGTCACTCTTTTAGCACACAAACCAACACAACAAAAGCTGAATCTGACAGTTTGACATCAGGAAAACTCATGCGGTTTTATTTTTAATAAAAAATGACAATTTTGTCTTGTTTTGATTAATTTGTGTAGAAAGAAGATCCGGTAGGTATGCCTACACCGACCAAATCACTGCTGTTTGCGTTGAGTAAAAAACGATCTGATTGGACCAAAACTGTACACCACTCCTGAAGCGCATTATTGGAATGCTGTTGAGCCAGGACGGGGATGTAAACAAATGGATTTGATGTCGTCTGCTTGTCACTAAAAACATACACAATGGACGTGTTTGAGGGAGACACTTTAGAAGACCCTTTAGAAGAAGTGTCTGGGACTGCTCGTAATCGTATGCGAGGCTGCAGCTGGGTGCATCTCAAACGGCATGGAGACTTGTTTACAAACAAAACCTCACAATATCTAGTCTATCTCCGACTAAAATAGTAACTTTATAAACCTATCTTAAAATACGAAAATAAAACCGCATGAGTTTTCCTGATGTTATAAACTGTCAGAATCAGCTTTTGTTTAGTTGGTTTATGTGCTAAAATAATTACTTTGAGAGCCGTTTCCCCATTAAAATGGAAGTCAATGAGCGACTTATTTCTTAAATTGCTAATAAACAACACAACGGAGCGAAATAACTCATGGAATGGACTAGTTTGCCCCTAATAATAAGGTAAGAAAACAACCCAAACCTCTCAAAAAGTGGTCTTACCCTTTAAGTCTTCAGTGTATACAAATGGAGCCAACTGAGCCCATAACACTCAGGTTGTACAGAATAGAGCAGTGGTTCTCAAAGTGGGGTCCAGAGACTTCAGGTGGTCCCAAGCTAAATTAATTAATACAGCATCGTAATCAGGTTAACCACTTAAAAACCTATATAAACTTGGCACATTTCTCCACTTTAATAATTCCAAGGTATAGCTTGTAAGGATCGGGCGTTCGTGGAATGAGCAACATAGCTAAACGTGTGGGTAGCGCCTCCAAAGAATTTGCCAAAATGGCAAGTGGTTGGTATTCACCCTTGCTTTGAGTTGAGTCTCACACAGTAATAACAACAACAAAAAACACATATTTTACACTTTATTAATTTTACACTCTGTGTTAGGGACCTCAGTAGCATCATTCGAGAAGATCCATACGCAGCGACAACAGCTTGGTAATGGTATGGGGCAGTATCTCTCTCACAGGGAAGACAGAACTTCATCATTGAATGTAATCTCAATGCAGTGAGATATCGGGATGAGATTCTGGAGCCTGTGGCGATCCCATATCTTCAGAATCTGGAACCTAACGCCATCTCCAGGATGACAACTCTCGCCCCCACAGAGCCAGGATCATCAGTGTACCTCCAGAATTTGAGAGTGTCTTGAGACAACTTGTTGTGATTTGACCCTTTAATAAAATTGAATTGAATGGCCTGCCGTGAATCCAGACCTCAACCCAATTGAACACTTGTGGGATCAGCTTGGGCATTCTGTACATGCTAGAGCTAGAGTTACCAACAGAACCACATTGGATGACTTGCAACAAAACCTGGTTGAGGAATGGTATGCCATCCCACAGCAATATGTGGCTAGGTTAGTGACCAGCATGAGGAGGTGCCAAGCTTTTGCGGCTGCTTTTGGATCTTCTACCTGCTACTGAGTTCCATAACACTGAGTGTAAAATTAAAAGTATAAAAATGTCCAATATGTAAGCAAGGGTTGAATACAAACCATTTGCCATTTTGGCACATTTTTGGGGGGTGCTACACACACGTTTAGCTGTGTTGCTCATTCCACGAATGCCCGATAAAGGTGACTAATCAACAATTTAAATTATATAAAATACAATACCAAAGTGGAGAAATAATGGACCAAAGTTAAGTTTTTGAACTTTTTGTGCTGAGTTTAATAATAATAATGAATTGCATTTTTATAGCGCTTTTCCAAGTGCTCAAAGCGCTTTACAATGGTTCATTCATTCATACATTGGGAGGTGAAGCGGCGAACAGTCGACGCCAGTGTCCTCACTTCCCACATTCACACACCAATGGTGGCGAGCTCACACCGACCGACTCATTGGAGGCAATGTAGGGTTCAGTGTCTTGCCCAAGGACACTTCGACATGTGGACAGGAGGAGCCGGGATTCGAACCACCGACCTAGGGATCATTGGACGACCTGCTCTACCTCCTGAGCCACAGCTCAGCCAGTTTACATTGGCTATTTGAAAATAGCCCACAATGTGTCACATGTTGATACATTGTGAGCTTTTAGATCAGCTATTTAAACATTTTCAAGGGGGTCCCTGGTACAAAATACTTTCAAGGGGTTCCACGACCAAATACATAATCAATTTGGGGGTCCTTCACATGAAAACCGCTGCTGTAAAGTGAGTAAACAATTCTATCTTGTTTCCTATCCAGTTCCCTATGGGCCCCGGCTCGGATGGCCCCCTGGGAGCTATGGCCGGCATGGAGCCACACCACATGAACGGATCACTAGGTAACGTAGACTTGGTGATATGCATGCATACTGATTACAAACAACATGGAAAATGTTAAGGTTGCATTGGCAGACGGAAATGGTTCTTAAGATTATGTTGTCTGTGTGAAACTGGAGAAACTCTTCTTGAAGGCATGTGATATTTCCGTTATGTCCGTCTTATATCCCTGTTGTATGAGAGTAGCCTACTCTTGATACTGTGCTAGAAATCTTTTTTTTTTCTTTTTTCTAATTATAGGATCTGGTGATATGGATGGACTAAACAAAGTGAGTTTTTCGAATTATGCAACAAAGCTGTATTTTCTAGTTTAAACCAAAAGTTTAGGTTGTGGAGTGCGTTTTCAAAAACATTTGCTTTACTTCCTTTCTTCCTAGAATTCTCCAAACAATTTAAGTGGCATTAGCAATCCTCCAGGGACTCCGAGAGATGACGGCGAACTGAGCGGAAACTTCCTCCACTCTTTTCAGAGTGAGAATGTAAGTCTCATTGACCACTAAAACAGGCAAATAGCAACAGGAACAGGATGCAGGTCTTTTTTTAGGTAGAAATACAGCAGGATGTACTTTTTCTTCTGAGCGAAAGGCATGTTGGATATAGCCTGATTTATGCTTCATCATTTAAGGGTGTGATGCAAAAAATGGCAGATCTAGTAGATCTGCTATGTTCCGCATGCAAGACCGTCTTATGATGGAGTATAAATTGAGGTGTGTGTCCACCCTAAAACATGACCATCAGGCATTATTATATAAGGAGGAAGAATTTTTTCAAAAAGGTGTACAGTATTTGTTAAAATGACATTTTTATGTGGACACGCCCACCAGTTAATTTAGTATGCCTGGTTTTCCTGATGGGTGGTGGTGATCCACCTGAACTGAAGCCGCACCTACAGCTGTTGTATGTCACCATATCATTGTTATTTTTTTCTTAGACTATCAAATATTTGACTTTAGTTAGCCACATTGTCCGCTGCGCTGTCCCTACCTGGACAGTGCATCTCCCCAGCTAACTGATACACATCAGTGAGGGGACTTACTGTTGGCTGTAATGGGGCTTTGATGAAACCAGAGTTAGAGCGCTATTGACCGGACAGTGAAGTTACAGTCACAGCACATTAACATCATTCACTACAGTGCCACTGTAAGAGAGACTGAACCTGGCATTTGACCAAGGAGTGTCTCTTAACCACTTTCCACCTGGCATCCCTATTCTGAGCATGTCGTTATAGGCATACATTTTCAAAAAAAGTAACCAACACATCCTGTTGTGACACGTTGCGAGCCTGTAGATTGGCTATATGGCTATTTATGCTATTCGTCGTACAATAAAGTAAATAGCGTTTAAGTGGTTGTCCTCTTCTTCTCTGTGACTCCGTAGTATTCCCCCACCATGACGATGAGTGTGTGATCCCCTACCGCCACCTATCCCACCTATTTGCCATCATTCCGAGGATCTGAACTCACCATAGGACACGGCCAAACACATCAGCACCGAATCAGGGACGGGCACCATCTTGGTTCCGTAAAACGCCAGAATGCTGAATCGGAGGGGGGCAACAAAAACGAAAAAACAAATAAAATGGCTGGCGACTACTGCTCCTTGCTCAAAATGAAGGACAATTTTTTTTCTCCATTCTTCACAAGCCCATGTGTGACAAAACCAGCTACTGAAATGCATACATGACACGTTTTAAGTTCTTTGACAGTCCCCCCCCCCCTCCCCCCCCTCCCTCTGAAGGCAAAGAAAAAGATATGGTCAAAGTTTACCTCTTGTACTTTTTATTTTTGCTTTGTGGTGCAAGATGTGCAGAAAATTCTCAGCTTTTCTGTAATTTAAAACACTGGAGAGTGTGCATATGCATTGTGAGCTAGGAAAAACTCTTGTCATATTTTCCTTAAAGCCATGCGTACTGAATCTCAAAAAGTCAGCAGACTCGAAATTTGCCTTTTTACTCTGTGACCACCTTAATGAATGACATGTTCTGCCCAGTGCTGACCCTACTATTTAACCAATGTTTGTAAAGAGGGAATTATGTGAAAGAACAGAGGCTTTTTATCATGAGCAACCCTTCACAGTTTGTAAGTGCTCAGAGGGTTTTTAAATGTAAAAATGTATCCCATTCGATCAATTCTTGATCTTCTATCGTTGAGAGCAAAGCTATCTGCACTCTTTAACATGTTTTCTTGCGTTTCAACA
>NC_139701.1:17161913-17195012 GCF_964188405.1 Protomyctophum parallelum | reverse complement strand
GCACCTGGCCTTTGTGACCTTGTATATCTGCTGCTTGTTTGGCAAAGTCAAGGACACACCTGCCTTAATTCAATGTTCCAGCAGAGGTCAGTGCTGAACAACAGTGCGAGAGGTGTGATAATTGTAAATGGGACTAGTGTCAGACTACTACATTTGAGCTAGATCAATGTTTCTCAACCTTTTTGGGTGGCTAATATCCCAGTATTCTATCAGTATCATGTCACATGATACTCACCATGATATGGAGACACAATGACCACCATGACATCCCTGTCACGACTCACAGCTGTGTGAGGGGACTGGTTTGACGGGGGCCTGCCAACGTTGCTGTGATTTAAAATGTGTATATATATCCATATATATGGAGATTTCTGTATTTCTGTCTCTCTGTGTCCCTTTATTCCTATATATGGAGTTCTGTGTCGGGCATCCCCAAATATGGAGTGTTGTGATATCAGAACAGGCCAGCTCTATATAGAGCGTCGCAGTCCCTCCCCCTTTCAGAACGACGAGTGGAACAGGAAATGATTCTTCATTCATTTTCTCCATAGGCTTTTCAAAAAGTATTTTTGAATCGTCGTTCTGAAAGGGGAGGGGACTGCGACGCTCTATATGGACCCCGGCAGGGGGCCCCGTCTAGAGCCCCAGGCAGAGGCCTTTTGTGACGGTTCTGGACAACCGTGGGTCCGACGGACTCTACACCGGGCACTGTACTCCATGTGGGCGTGTGTCGATTACAACCGCACACACATACAGATAGAGACGTTATGCATTTATAAATAGATGTACGACCTCACAGAGACATTCCTTGTGGACAGTATGTTCAAACATACTGTACCTGATGCCAATAAAAACAATTGCGAGTCCCAATGCAGGACTTTATTTTCTTCATCTGTATCATTGTGTGGACAGACAGTCAACACAAGTTCATAATCTATATCTTCCTTTGCTAAACCATCTCAACTGAATTCCTTACATCAAAATGACAGAAGAGTGAATCTTTTTGCCTTTGTTTCCTTCAATATTTAACATTCGTTCAGCTCTTCAGATGTCAAAGGTTGTACACTGTTGAAGCTGACACTGATATCAATCCTGACCTATTTCAAAGCGGTGTGGTTAGCGGTTATTTTGTCATCAGACAAACCTCGAGACTGATACAAAACATTACTAAATCTTAGACATTTTTCTACACTCAATCTTCAGTTATTGGAATGAAGAGCTTTCCATAGATTATTCACACTAAAAGAAGACATGAAGCTTGATATATATATATTATCAAATAAAATATATTATTTATTGCACAACCTATAAATAACAAACACTGCTAATTAAAAACGTAAAAGTTAAAATTCTGGTATGGTTTATTTTACAGAAAAAAATAAATATAATAAAATATAAAAGCGTATTCAATGTAAAAGAAAAATTAAATGAATGAAAACATACATAATTCTTTTGCGCGCTCTGCTTGCGCAAGTAATGTACAAAATAACAAAAGACAAAGGATTATATACTGTCACAATATTTTTTTTTGTAACTTCACTCAATGTGAAAATGAGCTGATTTCCTTCCTAAACGGAACTAAATAAACTTCAGACATTGTTTTGAGTTAGTGGTGGTAAATGTACACTAAATCACTGATTAATCACTTAAATTCTGTGTTTTTTACGATTTCATACAGACAAACTCATGGAAGCGTTTTTCCACATCACTGCTCATATAGTTTAACCACTGAGCCCTAGCATATGGGGCAAGCATTCAGCAAAAATAGCAGTACTGGGTGTATATATCCTATAGATATTATAGTTTCAAAATGTAATTTTTTATGGTTTTTTATGATTTTATATTATGATTTTATGTCTCATGGTGAGGTAAGAACCTTCGAGGAGGCTAGGTATCGATATTGTTTTAGATTTTGTATATTACTTTTTTAGTGATTTCTTAGTGATTCTTTAGTGATTTTTTTAGTGATTTCTGTTCTCATGGTGAGGTAAGAACCTTCGAGGAGGCTAGGTATCGAGCTAAAGAGGCTGATGCCGCCTTGGCTGGCAAGCAATGTTGGGGACCTCTATATGGAGTTCCAATGACTGTCAAAGAGTCCTTTTCTATGAAAGATGTACAGAAAGGAGATGTGTTTCTTATTACAGACGTAGATTGTTTATTGCAGCCATAGGTTCCTTATTGCAGCTGTGGGTTGCTTATTACAGCCCTGGGTTGCCTACAGCCGTAGATTGCTTATTGCAGCCGTGGGTTGCTTATTACAGCCATAGGTTGCTTATGCAGCCATAGATTGCTTATTCCAGCCGTAGGTTGCTTATTACAGCCTTGGGTTGCTTATTGCAGCCGTCGTTTTTTTGTGATTTTTAGTTATTTTTTATGATTTTTTTAAAATAATTTTATATATGATTGAGGTAAGAACCTTCGAGCTAAAGAGGCTGATGCCGCCTTTCCTGACAGCATGTTGCGTGTTCAAGTCCTGTTTATGACGACTGTTGTTGCATGTCTCTCTCCTTCTCTCTCCCTTTCCTGTCAATCTTCACTTGATATCAATAAAAGCAGAAAAACAAAACAAAAAATAATAATCTTTAAGTTATGATTCACTGTTCTACCATAGTGAGTAGTGCATGTTATGGAGGTTTCAGCATAATGGTACATTTATTACAAGTTTTATTTCAGACAGGCTATTTATAACTGTGTCCTCAGGTACAGTCAGTTGTGTGAAGTCAGCCTTCCTGTTTACATGTGATCCACCGCAGTCTGTAATAAACCCTACTATTAATATAGCACGTTTGTGCTGCATTGATGGTACACATTGTGCAACACAAGATGACAAGACAATGTTTTACTTTACCACTGGTCTCTTAGCCTCGGTACCAGGCTTTCTTAACAGGATATCTTTTGTCTGGTGAACTCATTGCATTGTGTGGTGACAGGCAACTTGTCAAGCTTCTGTCACTGTGACACAATATTTTTGGCAAACCACAAATAAGTAAGATCCTGAGGCACACTGAATCAGTAAGACGCCCTGTTGATCTGACCTCCTCAAACCCTGTAGGCTACAGTACACTCAAGACACGCTCCATATATGGCCAGTACAGAATTCACTCCACATGTTTATCTGACCCCACATGCCGAAGCGCCAGTGGTCACCCAGCAGTCTCCCGCCTGCCGTCACCCAGGCGGATGGATGCGTGCACGGCACACGACCTCGCCCTTTAGGGTGCTTCTTGCCCTCAGGGTGTCTTACTGGTATTGTTTGCAATATGTACTGCATGTTTTAAAAGAGGGATTTTGTGACAACCATACATTACTCCATACTATATATACTATATGTATTTTGTTCCACCTTACAATTACTATATCAGTACTGTGTGTGCACTCATTACCCATTACAGACCTTAGTTACAGACTAGAGACATTTCTATACCATTGTTCGGTTCTTTTGGGCCATTGGTTAAAAACACCAGTAAAATGTATGGGTATAAAAAAGTTATTTTATAAATAATGGGAACTGTGGGGTGTTTAAAAATGATTACTTCATAATTGTCCTATTTCATAACTCCATGTCACTAATTTCATGTTTACATCATGCTTAATGCGTTTCAGTATAATGGGTATGGTTATGTAACTCTGGAAGTGCTTTTGCGCATGCGCGACTGCGCAGGTGGGTTGATTGGTAGTGGCGTTCATTCATCTACAACCCGTTAGGAGCACACTGCCTGTTGGTATGTAACCACCTGTAAGGCTGTAACTGAAGTGTTTGCTGAGCTACTGCCATGGTTACTGATGCAGCCTGTTAGCAGTGTAAAAAAAAAATTGTACAATTGTGATTGTAAACATTTACCACGTTATGTCCGCATTTCATACAGAAATGAATAAGTATTAAGCGAGCGACGCGTGGCGGCGTGGCTTGCAGTGAGTGCGCTGCAGCCTGGCTAGCGTTTGGCTAGCGATGTTAGCCGTGGCCAACGCTCGCTGTTTGGACAGGTTACTCTGTCAACCAACTTTGCAGACGGTAGTTTGGTAAATGGTGGAGGAGTCCTGTAGCCTGTACTGTTGCGTGGTGGTGTTTTGTGGGTTTTGTACGTCCATGAAGGCCAAGGGTCACGTTGGTTTAACACACGCCACGGACTGTGCCACAGTAATGTTGAAGCATCGCACCGTGCCGGCACGAGTATCAGTTCTGCGTGCGTGCGATCTCCGCAGGCACTTTAGTGAATTGCATTCTGGGAAATGCAGTTTATACTTGTTATATCCAGCTCGCTGTAGTAACAGATTACTTTGCGTTTGCTTTATATATAATATATATTAAAGTACATGTGTGTGTATATACAGTATATGTATGTTTGATTATATTTACGGCATAGTGTGTGTATGTATGTATATATATATATATATATGGATGCCAGTTTTCCCCCCCCACCCCATTTCCCTCACTGTATATTGTATATTTTCCCAGTGCTTGTATATTTTCCCTTTTTTGCTTCCCATATGATGAATTCCTGTTCTGTTCTTTAGCTACATAGAAATGTCTATTTGTATGTCTCTAAATGGTTGTATGTCTTTAAATGTTTTGATGAATTGAACAATGTGGACCCTGTTGTAAACAAGTGTAATGCTTAATTGGGTCGTCCACTCACAGTTGACAGTCTTTGTATTGAGTTTGTGCTTAAAATGTACTGTAAATTCTACAAACTGTTAATAAATATTTCAATCAATCAATCAATCAATTCTTTATATTGCAGTCTACCAATAAATGAGAGGAGCTGTGAAATAATGGTTGCGTTTATAATTGATAGTGTATTCAGTGAGTGAATATATATATTGTAAAAGTATGTTACAAATAACATATTTTAATGTTTATTTTATGATTATTGCATTATATTCATAGAATATTATTGTGATAGTGTTGTTTTTATTTCTTTCCAGTTTTATGACCTGTGGTCATTTTGTGTCAATAAATCTGACTACTCTACCGTGCTGCCTGTCATTAGCCCCTTCGGATGGCTATAATCTAGAAAACTCCGAACAACCATAATAAAATGTATTTTAACCACATAAACCCTATTAGTTTACTGGAGTCATCCAAGGGTCTATGCCCCCTCCTTTTCCCCACTATCTTATCTCTACCAGCTCAGTATGAGTTAACAGTGCCACTTTGAAAAGTGGTATATATCACTTTTGTGGTGGTATGCCAAAGACCACTTTTTTGGAGCTCGCCCCTCATGCACTGGTGGGTTCATGTGGACTTTCCCCATGATTTTGATTGACACATAACACTAACAGGCTCTGTGTGTCTGTGCATAACTCTAGTCTCCGGTTTCTAGAAGGTGGCATGCCCGTTGCTAACCTGACGCTGCCAGATCCAAGAAGCTTGCTACACAAATTTGTTTCACAGCTTATTGGGATCTGGGATCTCGGAAGCAAATTCGATGACGTGCAAACACAACCAATCATATTGACGTGTCTATATAGCTTCACATCCAGTTTCGCACATATCCCGCCCTTCGCTCACGCTGATTGGTTCGAACCACGGAGCGGTTCGGCGTTAGCTCAATCCCCTGAGAGATCCCAGATGGTTGCTGTGTTGGGGAACATGGTTACCCAATACCGCCCCCATCTGGCAGAGTCAGGTTAGCCCGTTGCCTGTTCCGGTTCATTTTCCCAGAGCTTCTTGATTGGCTAGGCAGCAGATTTGAAACACAAAAGGTGTGGTTTCATGAGTTTCCCATTCAAATCCATTGCCGCGTGAATCAAATTAAGCTATGGGGCACAGAACCATAACAGGAAACATACGTTGTAGAAAGTAGAAACCTGGTACTACAGAGCCAAACGCATAGTATAGGCCTAGTGGGGGATTTACTTAGTTTTCCATTGTTTGAATTCAGACATTCATTGTACAATCGTGTTAGTTACTGAACATATCTTGTTTGTGATACAACACGGTCATACAGCCAAGTATAAACTAGCCGCTTTGCTACACTGTTGCTTTAGGAAGCTGGTTTATGCTTCATCGTAAGCCAGTGTGACGTGCCGGAAACAGCCAATCTATAAGCTCACAACGCGTCGTGAGCTTGTAGATCTGCCATGTACCCGACACCGTCATACGATGGATGGAGCATAAATAAGGCATGCGTGGCTCCAGTGAATTCACTGGCTGATCGCCACAGGATGTGGCCTGCTGGCTGGGCATGGGCCAAATACACCATTTAGGCCACTTTACAGCATGTTATGTAACAACACCAACTTGATCCGTTTCCTGCTGTAGCTCTGAGTTAGTCATTCAGTGATTTGTAAACTATTTGATGTTGTTCATGCATAATTTACTGTGTTTATTTGTGTGGCTAGGAGACACAGGCCAACTCTGTCAATGAAAATAATCTCTAAAATAATTACAATAGTAGGCCCATATTGCCTGTCACATTTGTCTTATAAAAGTAACCAGGCCAACATTATTCTCAAATGACACATAAAAAGCGGTTTATATAATACATATTTTAGTATATGGGTCCAGTGTGAGTTGGTTTACAATGCATACATACACAAGTGGAAAACATGATGCAGACATCAACATTTCCCCTATTGTTATGGATTTAACATAGGCTACTTTATTTCTGACATACATAGCAGGTTGTTAATGCATACAGGTACATGCAAATTGTGTAGCCTACTTAAACATGTCAAATGTCTATAAATGCTCTAAATAATTCAGGTGAGGGCATACTTTTAATGAATTAACTATCAAATTACAGTGACCATAGGTTTACATTGTAACCATCATATAAAAAGCAGTCTCATGTTAAATTATTTCAGACCATTCACTCAGACCATGGGAAGTATACAGTTAACTCATGAGGTAATAACGCTGTGTATATAGCAATCCATTTAAAAGCAATGTTACTGAGCCTTTATTTATATGATATTGTTATTGTACTCCAGTGCATGCATCATTTAAAACATCATTGATTACCCAAAACTCTAACTGGACAGTCTCCACGTTTCACTTTATCTGGCTCCAGAGCATGTCAAGTTTCTTCTGTAGCCGTCACTAACAAACATGATCGCTCTGTCCAACCTCAAGAGTACAAACTTTGGGATTTTTTTGTGTGATCCCAAAGTTTGTACTCTTGAGGTTGGACAGAGCAATCATAGCGATATATATATATATATATATATTACATAACAAGTACAGCCAGACTTGTTCAGATTATCTACTTGATCTTCTCCAGGACCATACGCACCTCCATGGGACTATAGTTCCAGGGTCCCATACCACCCTAGTGAACACAGAAATAGAACAATACATGACTTAGACTTAGAGAAAGGGTCATAAGAAATTAATAACTAGTATTTAATAATCAACCAATGCGTTCATTTCACTGTGTAAAGGCACCAAGAAAGTAGGGATGCAATGAATGGGAAATTGTTTAACTCCTCAACTGTGCCGTATTAAAAAGCTCTGTAAGGGCGAGGTCGCTTCTCGCACTCTTATTGTCTTATTGGTTTTGTAGGCTATATCTTCATTGTCCTGTGGCATGGTATGCATGCAAAGGAGAAATCAATTCAAACTATGGCTCCATTCCAGAAATTCCATTCCAGAGCTGTGTTGTGTTCATTAAGGGCTGCTGTTAGCATGCTTGCATAACAACATGCACACCAGTAACCTCTTCAATATAACAGAATAGGCATTAGACTTTGGGTCTATAAAAGTTGGTTACATAACTCTTTGATAAGTATTTGTTCAACAGTTTGAGAAACACCTTAGGGATGTATACTTACTTAGCTGGCGAGTTCTCAGAAGTGCTGCTATATTTGCCAAGTACAATAAATGTGTTTTTTCTTTCTTTCTTTTTTCTGGGCTTTATTTTGTCCCAAATGGGAAATGAGGCTGCAGTAAGTCACAAAACACAGTAAAAGCTCACAAACAAAGAATATAAGACATAAAATGAACATTAGGACATAAGTTCAGAAAATAGCCAAGGAAGTTGGAACCTAGTGTAGCCTACTGAGTGTGCTAAACAGCTCACACAGCAGTAAAGCTGCTGTACTGACTGACATACAACGACCCTACCTTATAAATGACTTTCCCAGCCTGCAGCACATACAGCCTCTCAGGTACGGCACCATATTTCGTTGTGGTGATGTTGGTCATTTCATCCACTACCACTGGACACAGAGGATCCTTCTGGACCAGAATCTTAGCTGCAGACAGCCTCTCGTCCAGGCACTGGTGTTGGTTGATGTCAACATTGTTGGCAAAGACCCAACCATCTGAAAGCAATAAAGAATTAAGTGACCAGCATGACTGACTGCAGATTGACACCACAGCTAAAGCTTTGGAAAACCAGAAGCTTTGCTATGCGCTTGTTCAGGGGTTTAATCATAAACAATACTATCTCATGATAGCTAGCTACGTATATAATTATGACACACTGGAAAGGGCGTCAATGCATGTCATTTGATTTTACACAGCTGAAAGAAAACCATAACTTGTATGTGCTAGTTGGGATTTGAACCCCATGGTCTCCCACAGACGTAGCTTTTGTTTTAGAACTTGGTTCATGAATTAATCAGAGTTGAACAGACTTAGCCAGGGTTCACATGATCATGGCGAAACTTCTGCCTGTTTTTTGGGACTGCTACATTTACAGAGTAAACATGTACATAAACGTCCAGATTTTCAAATATAAAGTGCTTACCCCGGGGCCACAGATGTTAGACATTTCCTGGATCAGCTATTATATTAGCAACTATGCACCCTGTTTGAGAGGAATCACACCCGTGTGAAGTGAGGGGCGTTCTTAGCGGGCATGTAGCGTGAATTAAAATGTTGACTGGGTAAATTTGACCCCTCACTGTATTTTTTCCCCTTTTTACCTCCTATGATGATTTCCTGTTCATGGCTAAATATCCTATAAGTGTTTATTTGTAGCCTACGTCTCTACGTGTTATCATGATGAATTGAACATGGTGGTCCCTATTGTAAACAAGTGTAATGCTTTATGGTGTCGTCCTCTCTCCCACATTTAACAGTTTTGTATTGAGTTGTGCTTGAAATGTACTGTAATTCTCCAATCTGTTAATACATTCTTCAATCAAATCAATCAATGACAGTCATGTACGGGGCGAAGTTAATATGGACGTGGTGGACAGCAGGATATTTCAAAGGACAATGTTTGTGGTGTTCTATTTCACTCACCTGTCGAATGTGCTTCAATGATGTAAACTACAAGAAAGTCTGCCACGTCCCTGAAGTCACGGACGACTTGTTTGAACTCGTCCAGTTTGAACAGAAACGGGGGTCAGGTGCAACTTCCAAAACTCAACACCAACGGTCTGTTGCCTGCCAAAGGAAAACGAAAACGACACACATCGCACACTTCAATCAAATATCATCACCACTGTTGAATGTATTCCAAGTGCAATAGGGTAAATTAACAGATGATTTTATGGTGTAAAAACTCACCTTTCATGAAGTTGAAGATGGTTGATTTATCTCCCTCTAATGTCACAACAGGTGTGTTGGGGGCTTCTGCGCCCACAAAGGCCTCTTGGCCCAGATTGAGCCACAAGTGTCCTACCACCGTCTTGAAGCAGGTAAGGGAACCGAACGTCGGTCCCCAGTCTTCATACTTGAACTGTGGGTTATGGGCCATCGTGGTCCTTTCAGCTGCTTTAATGGTGATCTTCTTGGCTAGGCTGGGTGAAATGAAACGCAACATTGTCAGAACGCCGACATGCAGCATTCCAAAGAAGAGCATGCATATTGTGATCAGGAACACCCGCAGTTTTTGTACAATCATGTCTGCTGCATCAAAGTGAACTGCTGTCTGACTGTCACACGGTGCTCCACTGACCAGCACACCGACCACCACGCGTCGCTGGACTGATCTGCATGCACTCTGCACTGCAGCAGCGATAACCACCACAGATGTCCAACCTATTTCCGACGTGTGGAAACACTAGGACAACGCAATCCGTAGGTTTACCGTAATATTGGACATGTACGCACATACGTTTTGTAACTTTATTATAATGGCGTTTTACTTTGACTTAACTCGGGTTTGCCGTTGTCACTCGCATCATCGCATGCATGCTTATGAAAACGAAATCGGCACAGCAGGTAGGCCTATGTTAATGAGTTGATTAGCCCAGACAGGCTAGGCTATGTTATGTTGAGGATTAGAGGGAAAATGTAGAGTGAATTTTACCAGACTAAATACAATGCTAAATGCAGTCCACCTGACTCCACCACTAGATGGTGGTAGAGATTAGGCTACAGCCTACAGTAGACGAGTTGTGAAATTTTGCTCAACATAGTGTGGCTCTAATTTAGCGTTGGAAAGTGTATATAAAAATATAGGCTAGCTACATATTCGACACATTTTTATTGTAATTGGGCTACTTTTGAGGAATTGTAGTAGCCTATTTGAATAATATTCGTTTTACACCTAGTTTAATTCAGGTGAACTTGAATAGTTTTTTTCCCATTAATTCAACTGAAAACCCTCTGGCCTGTAAAATATCAGGTTCAATATAGCCTACAGGCTGCAGCCTATCCAACGATGTTCATAGGCCTGTACTGGATGAATGTATATTAATAACGATATCAAACATAGCCTATAGCCTGTACGCTATCACCCAGACCTAATGTGAAATAAATGTCATTGGCTACCAATGGCACATAAAAAAACAAACAAAAAAAACAGCGAAAACCTAAACTTACAAAAAGTAATCTCATTTTGTATTCTATTGGAGATTTTTAGGAGGCATATATAGGCTAATGCATATTGTATATTTCTTCCATAGTGGGATTTTTCTTTTTCTAAGCAATTTTAGTCTGTTTTATTTATTTATTATTCCAACTGTCGGAATGTCTATTTTTAAGGGTTTTAATAGGCTATGCCTACTTGTAGTAATTTGCTCGTCACTTAGCCTACCGTGCTTGACTATTGTGAACAGAACTCAATTAGTCTTTTTAGTTTTTACAGAGCATAGCCTATGAAGGCCTACATTTTATTTTCTTCTAATTCGTTGTCCTTGGAAATAGGCCTATACATGTCCAGAAACACTAGTTGTAGCATATAATCTGAAAATGTGGGCTATGAATTGTACCCCCCCTTCTCAATCGTAATTAGTTTGGCACCTGTCCACGAATTGCTGTTGCGCAAATTCAACATCTACACACGCTGACGCAGCGCTCCGTAGGTAGGCTACGGCATGCAGCCTGTCTCTGTGTGTAAAACGGATCCTCTCGATCGATATATTCACATCCTCCCATAATCCTATCCCGGCGGACACTGCCCTCATTGGAGAGGAAAGAAGTTATAGTTGAAATACTGCGAAGTCAGTCAGTGGACCTATCGGATGTCAATCAGAACCAGCCAGAGAGACGCGCGTCCTTTCGGGATGCTGCTGCATGGGACGACAGATACAACACAGCTGCTGATTATTATTACACTCAATGTTTTATTCATTTCCCTGGTCATTTGGAAAAGAATGCTGACGTACACACGTGTAGCGTACATTCATTCATCTTTTATTTTTCGGTGCTCGCTTATCGTTTCATAAGGTAGGCGATGTTTTCATGATGACATGTTTATTGATTTATTTTTATTATGTTATTATAGTTGTAGTAGCCTATTTCGATTTATGATGATGAATTAATCTGTGCGCAACTTCTACATTCCTGTCCATTTGCCAACATAGAAAAGCATTATATTTGTTGCAAACTAGCCTAGGCTAAGCCGATAGCAGTCTTTGTTTAAGATTTGTTTTCCCTTTTTTCCCCCTTATGTTCAGGTAATGTGAGCTGGACTTTCACACTCTTGAGAGCCGCGGTTTCAATGCAGAACTCCTCGGCACTGTTCGGGATGGTTAGTCACTGTCAGACCCCAACGTTCACAGACTTCACGGGCATGACGCTCTCAATGTACAGCAGCAAGACGGACATCTGTGCGAGACGCGTCGGGAACGATGGCTTTGGAGCCCAGAATTGCCGGAGCCCGCACCACAACCCGGCTCATATGCAATGTGCCAGTCCAAAGCGACCCGGCGCGTCCGAGGAGCGCTATGGGTCTCAAGAAAAACCGCATCTGACAGCCAAAACTCCACGCACATGCTTTTCTGTCACACCCGGGCAAGGTAAGCTGAACTTTCCACAAAATGCACAAAAAGTCACAATCAACTTAAGCAAGATCACTGATTTAGATATTGTATTGTGCTACTTGTGAATTCCTATGACCAAAATAGTAGCTGAATAGGAATATTTCATTCAATGTTGAATGTCATCTATTAGCACTTTATGCTGAGTGTTTATATTATGGAAAATCCTACAGTTGCTGTGGGAAACGGCTAAAATAAACCACTCAAACAGCAGTTGTTGAAGTGTGACCGATTTGGAGAAGGATCAGAATTTTGAGATTACTTTAGATGGAAATATAATCAGACCGTGATCTGAAATAATACTGACACTGGTCCAGATGGCTGCCTGGGAGCATAATTTTGCTGTCTTTTGATCCAGCGGTACTGTATATTTTGTTGACAGAATCCTGTTTGCCGTGGATTAGGCTATGGTTAATTAGACCCAGAAGTCACTTGGATGCTGGGACAATTCATAAATAACACAGCACAATCAAAGCCTTTGCAGCACAGGAAGACCATGTGTAGTGATACATGTGCAATATAAGTGCCAAATAAGTGTGCACTTCCTATGGGTGTCAACAGCACATGGCTGCATTTAACTTAAGGGGGAGTTCATTGTGATGTCAGCTTATTTAGAAGATGCACACTTGGTGTTAAGACCTCTCTGGTGGCCTTAATGGCTCTGACAGATTAAAATAATAATATATTACTTTAATAAATGCTTATTTTTATTTTCATTGTCAGTTCAGGCAATTAAGCTAAGGATTCTGCATGAGAAACACATTTTGTTTCTTTAGTGAAATCTCCCCGTTGATGGCTAGTTGTAGGACATGCCAAAAAGCATCTTTGACACCCGCTCATCAATAACTGCGTAAACGTAAAAACAACAATTACATAGCTGAAATAAACACTGGCAACATCCACAAGTGGTGTGGAAACAAGATCCACTGCTTGGGTGTATGCCTGTCTTGTGTGGAAGCCTATACTCCATCCTGTTTAGACAGCATGTTGTTGTGAACGGGTGGACGGACGTAATTACTGGCCCATCCTAAATTATGATTAGACAGAAGAACTGACTTTTATATTAGCAATCATCCTCACAGCAAGAAGAGGATCAACGGATTTGATTATTGTTTCTTCTGACTAAACGCAAAACATGTGGCTGCCGAATGTGCGTCTGCATTTATGAGTTTTCTTGGAGCACAATTGTGCCCTCAGAACCCCCCGTCCCAGCATCCCCCAAACCAGAATGAATCGTCTCATTGTCTTTGGGATAAGTCTTTTGAACTTGCTCCGTAAATTGTGGGAAAGCGTGTTATGCCTTTGTGAATTTATGTTGTGTACGTTAATATTGAAACAGTTTGTTTTACAGTTCCCTTCTGTCAGAAACAGTGTCAGAAAGACATGCATAATTGTTCATATTTTATCTTTTACAATCATAATTGCTGTGGCAATATCAATTTGAGTAATTTGATCATTGTGAATGTTATTTGTGAATGTTTTTGTTCTACTGTAGAACAAAAACATTCATGAATACCATTCTCTCTCTCTCACACACACACACACACACACACACACACACACACACACACACACACACACACACACACACACACACACACACGCACACACACACATTGGTTGAAATATTTAATATTTATTAACATTTTGCAGAATTACAGTATATTTCAAGCACAACTCAATACAAAGAATGTTAACTGTGAGTGGACGACCCAATAAAGCATTACACTTGTTTACAAGAGGGTCCACCTTGTTCAATTCATCAAAACATTTAGAGACGTACAAATAGACACTTCTATATAGCCAAAGAACAGAACAGGAATTCATCATAAATGAGGTAAAAAGGGAAAAGAAACATATATTATACAGTGAGGGGAACACTTTCATATTCTCCATGAAGTACGTAATTTTAGTATTATTTTTAAAATTTATAGTTTAGCTTACCTGGTAACATTAGTAGCCTATATTGCAAATCAAATGCAACAATAACAAATGTGTTGTTTGGTTTGGTCAAATATGTAGGCTACTGCTAATATATTACCTCTGTCGCCCCTGTAATTGCACAGTATATGATGTTTGCCAGGTCACAGTGTATTTTGGTTGAGTCTGGATTACAAAAACTATCACTGGACTCATCAGGTTTGTGTATCATGCTTCATTTCAGAGAGATTATGTTTCAAACTCGTCTGTGGGGACAGAACTGGAGTTCAAACTGCATTCTCCAGCACTACTTTACATTCATACTGAAAAGGATTTATTTAAAAATAACAGACTCTAATATTTGTTCTGGCGGATATAGGACAATGGATGGAGAACATATTACCTCAAATCAAATGTATTAACGTTGACCTCTCTGCCGTTGCAAAATCGGAAACTTTATCCAGTGATAACTGCTAGTGAGAGGCAGATTTGTATCTGTTGCGCTGAGGATAGTAGTAGTGAGTGACGCATGGCAAATCATCATCAAGCATGATTCCTTCACTTCTTAATTTACCATGGGGACTGTAAACAATCTGATAGCAAGGATATAGTCATGACTGACATGATTTCCAATAGAGAGAGCGAGTGTGCACGCGTTTGTGTGTGTGTGTGTGTGTGTGTGTGTGTGTGTGTGCGTGCGTGCGTGCGTGCATGCACGCACGTGCATGTGTGTGTAAGTAAGAGATTATGGTGTTTGTGTGTATGAGTTGATGGAGTGAGTGACTAGATGATTAATGTAGTACTAGTGATCGCTAGTAATCAGTGAGTTGGAGTGGAGGAGAGGACTCAAGTTCTTCACTGAAGTGCATCGAGATAGAGCAGGATCCTGTCTCTGTTCAAAAATCTTTTAACACTGATTCCCCAATCTTTTTGTTTGGGGAAAACGGATATGATAGGCCAAAAATAGCACTACATACAGTTGAAGCTATATAGCTTGCCGATATTGACAAAATCACATGATATTTTTGACCAAAAAACTTGATATTGAAATGATATTATTGTGATGACACTGTAGATGTCTTAAGTTCAACAGCTTGAGCTTTTTACTATTATATTGTATAATAAAACCAGGCAAAAGCAATCCCAGATCATTATCTCTTATCACAATATCAATATAATATCGATATATTTCCTGGCTCTTTTCTGAAACCATTACATTTTACATCCTCGGCTCATAATGTGCCATCTGTTCAGGGATATGTTCCAATCACTTACGTAAATTAATTTACTATTAAGTCTGTATCCTGGCCTTTTGTGTTTGTTTGTGAGATATTTGCCCCCCCTGGTGGCCGCGGGGGGTACTGCGCCCGGTGCGTTTTTAATTCACTAATAAATTCATATTCATAATTAATGTGTCAAATCGAAAAAAGTGCTCCGTTACGCCCTCCATATTCATATGGTCAATGCCTGTGTGAAAAGTGGGAGCGATTGGTGCAGGCAATGAGGAGATAAGTGTTTGTTTCTGACAGACACACACACACACGGACAGACATTGTTAGAATTATAGTATGATGATGACTATTCATTGATTTTGTTCAGTGAGACTTTTTCACAGTGAAGTGACGTTGCGCCATGTGTTTAGGTTTGGAAACTCCGTCCTCTATGCACTGTTGCTCTTAGTGAAAGCCAATAGTGGTTGATCATCTTTACACTATGAGCCCACTGTACTATAAATATCAGTGCCCACCAGCAATGAAAATATTTAACTTGCAAAGAAAAACACTTTACCCACTCGAAAAAGAATATCACGTTTGAATGGAGTGTGTACTCTAGTATCATTTGATACCGTACTAAAGTTTCTTCTGGCTGGGACTGTCTGGCGAGTAGTCTATGAGCTTATTTGAGGAAAATGTTTGAATTAGAGGAGTGTGCTGGAGTCCCACACTCTGTTTCTCTGATAAATTCAGAGGCGCGTGTGTGTGTGTGTGTGTGTGTGTGTGTGTGTGTGTGTGTGTGTGTGTGTGTGTGTGTGTGTGTGCGTGTGCGTGTGTGCGTGCGCGCGTGCGTGCGTGTTGATTCAGCCTGTGAAAAGATGAGTAATGGACTCAAGAGTGAGTCCTTATGGCTACTAGTAACATGTCTTTTGTTACTTCCTGTAGTTCTTTGCAAGTGCTGCATGAATGCTGTACATATATCCATACACACACACACAGAGAAGAGCAAACACGCGTACAGAATGCACACACTTCGGCCATTGTGCGTTGGCATTGGCAACCATGTTGAATTCTCTAAAAGTGACTTATTTCCTATGTTTTCCCCAACAGTATTTGTAGACGTCAGCCTGCGGGGTGATAATCTGACCATTATGAGAAACAACCAAACATTACTGCCCGCTTTAAGGCACTATGTGTCAAAAGTGTTTAACGACCACTTGCCAGTAGCTTGTGATTACTTTTGGTTGTATGTGCTTATACAAGCACATTAAATGGATTTGGAGAGGTTGGCTTGCTCCTTGAAGTTCTTCTGTGAGTTTAGTTGTCTCCACCAGGCCAAAGACTATGTTTTTGCCCCCGTCCGTCCATGTGTTAGTTAGTCCATGTGTGTGTCTGTCTGTGTGCAGCTAATTTACGGCATGTTAAAACGGGGAATGCAAAAATGTTCACATTGGCCCTTATATCGCCACACATCGTAATGTGTACACATTACCTCTATAGTCATGTGATCAAGTAGGATCTCTCCGATTTTTCATATTCCATCCTGATTGGCCATTTTGAACAAAATGCCTCAAATCATGAACACAGTGTTTGATTGCAACAAAACTTTGCACGCACATTCCCACTAGGCGAAGGAAGAAATGGCACCCTACATTTTTTAAATCAGTGCCATGGTGGCACTATAATGGGCAAATTTACATTTTGCATGCCCAAAATTAATACGGCAAGTTGAATGTGGTTAAAGCCGAGAAGGTTCAGAAAAGGAGGAATCATTCACTTGATATGGAAAAAAGGCTTGAAATTGTTGCTCTCTAATTATGGAAATATGTTCACGTCATATTTTGTTAGGTTGGGGTGGCATTTCATTAACTTAATAGCAAAAGGGCTGTCGTGTGAATGGGCTTTTATCTGACCCAGTTAAATGGACACTGCCTTTTCAATAACTGGAACGCCTTCATTGGCATGAAGTCTCACATAATCTTTTGCAGTATATACTTTTATTTGCTAGGTACATTATTAGACAAGATCAAGTTTCTGAAATGTAAAATGTGCTGTAATGTTTCCATTGATCCAAAGTTGATGAATGTGGCCAATTTAGAGTAATCATCTCTGAGCATGTATAGTTTTTTTTCTTCTCTAAGAGGCATAATGATATATTTTACCATACAAACCACATACCATTTCCCCAGTTGAGTTTTACCTTTGTATGAGGGACGAGGGTGAGCTCTCAGAATATGGAACCTAAGTTGGAAAGTATTGTATTAGATTTTCATATGTCCTCCTCACAGTAATGGAAATCTGAAAACTTGGGGGTCGATTTAGGACTTCTATTTTACTTACTTCTATATTACTAATCTAATTACAGTATTATGATCTGGGGGCGTGTAGTATGTCATATTGCAATTTTGGGCATGTTAAGAAGCGCTTTTGACACCCCGCGGAGTGCGCAAAACGGCCTTGAATTAGTCATGGGTGTGTTTAAGGCGTGTTTGAGACGTACCCAATCAACATGTCCGTACTATTCTCTTTACCAGTCAGCTGATGTCACATACGGAATGCGCACTTTGGGGATCGTGGTATGACATTTCTTCAGGCTGGCACCATAGAAGACATGACATGCATGCCTTTGTCACATTTGGGTTAATTATTCCTATTGCACTGCATGCTGTCACCTTTATGCCTCAAAAGAACAGACCCACCTTTCAGATCGGAATGGAATTGCGAGTAGATATAGCAGCATATTGGCAAACCATGCGTAATTAATTAATTCGATAACGATAGAACCATGTACCATACAGCGAATGAAAGCAAGATTCCTAAGGAATATGGAGATTTTTACATTTAATAAAACGGTTGAGAAATGAGAGAACCATGAGTGTTTATAGGCTAATATCAACGTTTTTTTATGAAAGACCAAACGGGCTGTGAACTTGAAGAGCTCAATCACCATCCCGACACGGAAGAAATATAGCCTATAGTGCATGCATGTATATGCACTGTTGCACTTGCACACAGTAGCCTACACACGCTCTTTATTTGTTTCTATTGAAAAACACCAGTAAAATAACGTTTATTATATTTTATTTCATTCAAGTCACGACGAAGGAATGAGTTGAATGCGTGCTGCGTAATGCTGTGGCCCCGATGGTATGGTCTTCGCTGAGTTCGCTCGTAGCATTTTATTGAAGAAGACTTGAATCGGGTGTGATACAGCATATGAAAGCACATTTCCCACGGATTATGGAGATGTTTTCATTTATTTTTAAGGTTGAGAAATGAAAGAATTATGGCCGTTTCTAATCTCAACATTTTTTTTAAAAAGACGCAAAACTGCCATGTCTCATAGAAACAAGTAAATAGGTCTATAAAAATAAGCGCATATAACAGGGGTCTGTAACCTATTTTAAATGAAGTGCCATGTTTTTATTTTCTAAATAGTGAGTCTGCCATATCCAGATTAATTTGAATGACACCACATTAAAATAAAAAAACATATTTTGATTGTCCACAAATATAAAGTTCTTCCTTCTTTTTAAATATGTTCTTGCACATTGTTATAATGATCATTATATATCCCCCTGCAGTCAGAGTTCATAGTTTTAATGAATGAATGTGATGCATTGTGAGCTGGTATAGATCTGCTATTTTCAAAAGTAATCTTTTTATTTAATTTTTGGATTAGCTGTCCTTAGTTGGGCAAATGCATTCATCTGGGGATCCTTGACATGGGAATGTGCTGTGTGAGGATCACTGGTTTAAACAACATTAGGAGAAAAGCCCAAATAACCACTTTAGAAACAAGAAAAACAACCACACAGAAAGCAACTTTACAGAAAAATAAGCCGCTTATAATAAACAGACATGGCAACACTCTACCAGCTTCCCAGAGCCGCTCAAGTGTCAAATCAAACAGTGCTTTTTGCGTTTATGAGGTGGTCAGACCCACGTCTAATCGTTATGCGCTGAGTGTCTTTAGGTCAAGGGGCTTAATAGCAAATTGCGCAAAGCGAAAATAATTAACATATGGATACTCCCACAATGCTAAAATATTCAGGACCGCGGTAAGCCATAATGTGTGTGCGTTCAACACGGGTCAGTGCGTTCAACACGGGCCGATATGCCTTTCATAATACGAATGTGCGCAGAGCGAGGCCAATTTATGTATTTCCATTGGTAAAACGCACCTTCAAAATCTACCCATATATGTTTAAAGACATTTAAAGGCACTTTTGACTCTTGAAGACTTGTCTTCAATCTTCAAGTCAAGGTCTTCCAGAGCATATGTCAACCTCAAGGCATATGCCAAATCAGGCCCGTGAATGATTTATCTCTGGCCCGCGGGATGATATTTATTTACTATTAGAACTGGCCCGCTGGTATATTGCTTGCACCACCATAATACTACCAGTAAGACGCCTGAGGGCAAGAAGCGACCTCGCACTAAGGGGCGAGATCCCGTGCACTGGCCATGGAGCGTGATTTGAGTGTACAGGGTTTGATGAAGTCAGATCAACATATGGAATGTCAGAACAGGTCAGCTCCATATATGGAGAAGGAGGGGGCAGCGTTTGGATGTTGAAGGATCAACATATGGAATGTCAGAACAGACTTTGACATATCCATACACTAATATTGGCATCAGGGATCTCCATATATTAATTAATTGCGACAGCACACACACACACACACACACACACACACACACACACACACACTCATACACACAGTGCCAACAATTCTGGGCTTAACAGCTCATCTATGCACACCTCTATATTGCTGTGTATGTCTAGGTTTATTATGGAGCTACACTATTAATGGAATTGTGTGTGTGTGTGTGTGTGTGTGTGTGTGTGTGTGTGTGTGTGTGTGTGTGTGTGTGTGTGTGTTACACCTGCAAATCTTTTTAAGTATAGCCTATCTAACGAGCACCGATAGTGACATTCTTTTGACTCTATGTCGACTAGTTTCTCACCGCTCGCCAAATTCCCACGAGGCCGAGCTGGAGCCTCAGCCCACGTCGTTTTGTGTCCTGCATGAGCTCAGCCGTGAGGCATGACTAAATGCGAGGGTGCTGCCTGGGGTGGGTGCTGCAGGGTGTAATGTTTGCAGCATGTTCCATTGATTCATAAAGCCCAGCAACCCGATGATGATTCCACAGCGGTATTCCCGTAAAACCTCAGTCTGGAGTCTGAGGAGATGAAGAGGGAATGCTGGGTAATGGAATGAGAGCGCTTCCTGAGTCACAGCCACTAGAGAGAACGAGAGCAGTCCTGATTTGGCAGCTGCTTTGGCTGAATCATCTCAATCAAACCGGGCATGGAATTCTCTCATGACGTTTATGGAAATAAAGGATTAGTGGGAGTGGGTGAAGACCTAAGTGTGTTGCATCAGGTTAGCTGACTTGTCCTTCAAAGAGATGGAAGGAGAGCTATTTACAGTATGCGAGGTAATAGGGTGACTCAGCATTTCTGACTGAACATCTTCTGAAGTGGTCCCCTGCAAAGTGGATCTACTCTACACATACAATGTTCATATGTGTGCTGTACTGTATGTAAGTGCACATTCACATCGCAAAGACAAGTGCACACACTCATGCACACGGAACCTTTAAATTGCATTATTGTATACGGTGTGTGTGTGTGTGTGTGTGTGTGTGTGTGTGTGTGTGTGTGTGTGTGTGTGTGTGTGTGTGTGCGTGCGTGTGCGAGATATAGAGAGAGAGCTTTAAATTGTGGATTCCTTGCCGTCTGCCTCCAGCTTCTTACTGAATGCTAGCGAGGTCAGACATTCTCATTCTTTGTGACCAGTGTGGTATGATTATGGCATCTCGCTGTAACCAAAGGCATTCTAACTTTCAAGAGATTGAACTCTATGCCAATAAATCCCAAACAGCCACACAGCAGGATAAAAAAAAAAGATCTGGTTTGAATGAATGTCAAAATATCTCTGTAATACCAGAGGAAATGTGTTCTGGGCCTCAGTCTAATAGAGACTGGTTCTCAGTGCTGGTTCTCAGAATGATATGTCATCATAAAAGTGTATTTTTAGCCCCAAACCTAAACATAGTCTATTACCCTCATGCAATGTTTGTTTGTTAGATTGGCTGGTGATTGAATTCCCTGGTTGTGTGAAATTACTCTTTTGTAATAATCTCTCTATACCTCTCTTGTTATTAATTCTGTCTTTTCCTACCTGACTCTCTGCTTATTTCTTGCTCTTTCTACCACTGCCCCACCATCCTCTCTCTCTGTCAGTCTCTCACACACACACGCACGCGCATGCACGCACACACACACACACACACACACACACACACACCCCCCTGTCTCTGTACCTTTCTTGCACTCTCACCGTGTTTGCCAGGAGAGGCATGCCACTGCTAACCGCACGTCCATAGAGTCCGTATTACTCATGCATTTTCAGACAGCGGCCGACTGCTCTCGTAGACCTCTTCGCTGTATGACTGAGCGCACGGGTGGGTCTGTGATTTACATCTCGGCTGTGCCACTTGCTGTTCTTGGCTCAGCACTCATGGCTTCATCAAAGAAAAATCCGTTCCTCACTCACTGCGGCAGCTTAGAGCAACGTTTGTCCACCCGCTGCTGCACTGCGCTGCGCTGTGCTTGTCTGTCTGTCTGTCTGTCTGTCTGTCTGTGCTGGCACACACAGAGGAGCAGGGCCAAGCGGCTGACTGGCAACTCACAGCTGCCAACTTAGCTGGAGAGAAAGACATACAGTATAGGCAGGAGGGGAGGGGTGCAAGAAGGGAGACAGAGGCAAAGAACTAGGGAGGAAGGGTGAGGAAAATGGAGAGGCAGAGTAGCAAGGGAGTTAGAGAGACAGTGGCAGAGAGAAGATGGATTTGTGCTGCATGCCTTGGCTGCCCTTTAAATGGTCTACGTTTACAGTATATAGTAAATATAATAGTAAAGTATATAGGAAATATTTTCCCCAAAGCACTTTACAATGTATGCGTTTAACATTCACAGAGTAGGAGGCAGCCATGAGAGGCACCAAACTGCTTGTCAAAAAAGCGTTTTGTGTTGTGCGCAAGGACACTTCGACATCCTTTCCCCAGACAACTGCTCCCCTCTGAGCTATGATGCCCCAAGAATAGCTTACTGAGACTGTGTGAGTGTTCTTTTGGTCACCTGAGTCGATGATGATGAGTCGTCTGCTTCTGCTTTTCCACTAGAGAAGAATAATATGCCTCTGTCAGCACATGCTTTCTTACTGTGCTCATCGCTTTAGCTGTGATGCTGATGTGAGTAACATCCACAGCAGGCAGCAGTTGCTGAGTGCATACCACATTGTGCTTTTTAAACCACTCAACAGTGAAAAATATAGCAATTTCTTTTGAACCTTACTACCCAGTACCCAGGCACACAGGCGTGCTATAATACAACTGTCTGAAACCTTTCTTCTATTTTTGTATGTTTTTTTTAATTAAATCTTTTACAAGACTGGACATTTTCAGGGACCAATCAGCCAGCCAATCAAACGTTGGCTTCGTCCGAGTGGTCAAAAACAAAATGGGCAAGCATGATGCGATCCGAGGCTGCCATTTTATGCCTTCATTAGAGCTTAGCAGAGAGCAGCCAAAAAGCTTGATTTTTATCCTCTCTGTTGTTCACTGTACATTTCTGCCAGTGAGCTGCCACGGGGCAGTGCCCAGCCAGCTCACCATGCCATTGGCTGGCGCCTTCCCCGAGGACTATGAAAAACATTATAAAGTCTAATAGTGCAGTTTATATATTTTATTAGTGCTTGTTAATAAAAGCTTGAGCGTTCTGGAAGAATTAGCTATTCTCTGGTCATGTGCACCGTTCCCTGGCCCTGGTGCTATATTAAATTACATTCTGCTGCTTAAGCAGTGCTAATAACTGCACTATAGCGAGGCACTGAATTATGTTTGTTTGGAGAAAAAGCACTTTGCTTTCACAACGGCCATGAATGATGAGGCCATCATACATCATAAATCGGGAGAATGAGAAATTGTACTTAACTACTTCTATACTACCTTGGATTTAAACATTCACATTTGCCTTTATCAGATATGGAGTTGTCTGGGTTATTGTCCTATAGATATACAGCCAAGTTCCTGTGATTCAGCTAAAAATAAAATATACATTCTTTATTTGCTGGCAAACAAATCCTCAACTCTGTACTGTAGTTTTACTGTAGTTTTTTTCTCTCTTTTTTTGTGCTTCTTTCTACTGACAAGTGACATCATCCAACTCACTTTAACCACCCAAGGCCTATATACTTTAGTCATTATGACAAAATGTAAAAAAAAAAAAATGCTGTAATGTGACGTGTTACAAGCTTGTTGATTTATTTTACGTTTTTTAATTATTTTAAATTATTGTGACTATTTGGCCTATATACACACAAAATAGGGAAGCCGGGTTTAAAGTGGTTAAAGGTTAATTATAATGGTGTACAGTTACAGTATGTTGTACAGTTACAGTATGTTGGAGAAAAGTTGCAATTCACTTTGCAGTCCCACCGCAGACTGTGGACAACACTCTCCATACTGTATGCTGCAGTGGTGGAAAAAGTACTACATTACAGTAAGAGTAAAAGTACAAAAGTATTAGATTAAAAATGTACTTAAAGTATCAAAAGTACTCATTATGAGGTATGTCCCATTTCGTGGTGCAATGCATTGTGAGCTTGTAGATCCTCTATTTTCAAATGGTCGAAATGTATAGGGCTGAAGTGGTTAATAATAATCAAAATCTACAAAGTAACTAAAGTTTTCAAATAAATGTAGTGGAGTAAAAGTACAATATTTGGATACAAGATGTAGTGGAGTAGAAGTAAAAGTATTGGAAATCTGAAATACAGTGAGTACAAATACCTCAAAATTGTACTTAAGTACAGTACTTGAGTACATGTGCTTGGTTAATTTCCACCACTGCCATGCTGGGAGGAGGAAGTGGAGAATTGTGAGGAAGTGACTGAGGCCAGTACCATGTTCAGGTTAATTTGTGCAGTAGTTTATGCTGCTGGGAGCCGGGAGCCCGGCCAGGCTGACTCTGGATGTTAATAAAGTTTTAAGGCTCCATGCCAGTGCTATGATCTCCTAAAATCCTCAGGGTTATTTTTACAGACTTCACTTATATTTGGAGGGAGAGGCCGATGTTCGGTGGACTAATATCAGAGAGCGGAGATGCTGGATGCGATAAAAAAGATACAATTTCCCACGACGTGATACCGTTACAGCACATGGATTTTCTCATTGTCTGAGGCTCAGAGTGGGAAAGTCTTCTCTCATATCGTCCATATGAGAACTGCAGATGCGGTATTGAAAGAGCAAACTGGTTGATGCCAATTTTCCTTCTTTTTTCATGCCGTGGCTCTGCACGAGTCTAGTCTATAAGAGGGTCTGTCTGTCATCATATACATCATAGAGGATGACCACATGAAGTACGAGATTTTACTTACATTGTAGATTGTAGATTGTAGATTGTACTTACATTTTATTTGGATCCCGAGGCCGAGATTCATGTGAATCGATTTGAGTTTTTGCTTTGTGTGTCTGTGTGTACCACGGAATGTGATGATTTGATTGGCTGTATGTGATGATATATGACAATGTATGATGATAAAAGAGCCCCATACTTCACACAAGTGTGGTTTGCAGAGGACAGACAATCCCTTACAGCTTTCCCTCACTGCACACTTCTACTGTTGACCTTTGAGCTGCTCTGCTCGAGGCACTCCAGTGCACCTTGAGAGTAGTGGGTTGCACAAGTCACTAAGTTGCTCACAGAGTTGCCAGATACGCACTCAGCTGTATTGCCTTGCACCTTGAGAGCAGCTGCTGCTCTCAATGTGCCCTTAAACATTAATTAGACATTAATTTCCCCACTGTTATTTTCTAAGAGTATAAAGACCAGCAATCTTCCAGTCACAAGCCCATCTCTGTGACCTCTAGGCCAGGGGTTCCCAAATACTTTCACCTCAAGACCCAAAAGAAAAATCTCCCCAGGACCCAAACAAAAAAATATCAAATACATCCTGAATTAAGCCCTATTTCAAAAGTAGTGGATTTAGACGATCTACAAGCTCACACAGGGTCACAATGCTTCATGCTACTGCTCCTTCAGCTCCTGTATTTTGTGTCCGTCAGATGTTATTCAAATGTCTGTGCTTAGCAGTCTATGACAGCGCCGTCCTGGCTGTCCAATTGTTTGGAACCAAAATAATGACTGAGGATGACTTTGGCTCGAAGCTGCCGTGCCGATGTCGTTCGCTGTCTTTCCTGCCAGAGAGACGTCAAGTCGATTTCATCCTCTGGGCCTGAAAACTACATCCCACAAATGAAGCCGATCCCTTTGTCCAGAAGTTTTCCACTCCTGGAAGCAGCAGAGGCATCTATCATATACTCCCAATTGCCGTGTTATCACAGGGGCTTTCTGGACAATCTGTCTGTTTTTCATTCTCTACACTGGTTGTTTCTTGAATGTCTGTTTTACTTGACGCACTCATCCATCTATTGGCAGCATCATCCTACTACAGTAGCATCTTGAATGTGTAAATACTTGGGTTGTAATATCAATGTCAATCAGAGCCCAAATGATACTGGGTTATTGGGGCCGATACTGATATTAGGGTCACATTGTTTGAGGGGTGCTAAACATCTGGCTTTCAGACATGATGTCACGTGGCAGCCACATCTATGGACTTTTAATGTTTGTCTTAGTCATGCTCTCCAAAAAAACAGACCCTCACTCGTGACGTCATGTGGCAGCCACAGTGGGCGCCCCTCACTTCACACTAGTGTGATGTTTGAGGGGTGCTATCCCCTCCTATGTCCAGCTTTGAGGGTATGTGTAAATGCAAACATTGTGTAAACACAAACATTGAAGACGAAGGTGAGGACGCAAATTGTGGTTGGCCGGAATGAGATGATGTATGGTGATGTATGATGATAAATTATGATAAAAGCCCCCCTCACTTCGCAAGGGTGTGATTTTTCTTTTTCTTTAAAACATTTTTACAATGATCGCTCCTCAAATGTGTTTACCAAATTGAGACAGGATATTTTACAGTTGATCTACAAGCTCACAGCGTGACGTGTTGTAAGGCTGTAGATTCATTAGCCTAGTAGTTATTTTAAGATGAAAGAGTATTTGAATTGATCAGACTAGCAATAGAATACAAGTTTAGAAGCATCTTCCAGAAACATGAATATTCTCAAATGTCATAAAAGCAGCCGGCCTAAAACATCATCACATTTTCAGTCTTGATATTTTATTTTGCTTTATTCCATGGATACAATGTGTCTGTGATAGCCAATATACAGTATAGGCCAATATCAGACGATATTATCGGCCAACCGATCAATCGGAATGCAGCGTAAAGGGCATGGAGCCATTTCTTTCCCCCCTGTACAATCTCTTCTGTACAAACTGTTGTTCTTTGATTTACAGTTGAGCGCTTTATCCTCGTTTAAACCTAGACTCCTATGGAGCATCGTACAGTACAATATGTGCTCTTTAAACAGATCCACATGATTTTAAATAATCTGTCACCCCCAGTATGCACCTCTTCATTAACATGGTTTAAGTCCCCCATAAGACCCAGAAGTCGGCTTCTATAAAACACGCCTTAATACAAACATCATGTTGGACACATAGGATCTCTAAGGGGGTTGCTGTTGGCAGTAGTTGCCGCACCGGGCTTGTGTGTGTGTGTGTGTGTGTGTGTGTGTGTGTGTCTGTGTGTGTCTGTCTGTGTGTGTGTGTGTGTGTGTGTGTGTGTGTGTGCGTGCGTGCGTGCGTGCGCGCGCGCAACATTTATTGGGGCAAAGTTGAGAGGATAAGATAGACAGGTTCATGAACACAGAACATACTCTCAGAGAGCATAGCCAAGCCCTACTGTCAAGGAGTGTGTGTGCGCGTGCGCATACACAAAGCTCCCAGAGATTCACTTGTTTGAATGATATCTGCAAACCATGTGTGTGCACTGTGCAGGCCCATGTACCGTATGTCTATATAGCGCATCTGCACACACGTCTGTCAGTGCATTAAACATAGTCAGGAGCAGAATTTATGTCGACGTTCCAAAGCATGAATCCATTTGTGAGAGAGTAGATGAGGGTGGGTTGGCTCCAGCAAAAATGGAACGCAAAAAAAAGAAATGGTGCTTAAAGTGAATCGTGGCATTTCATTATCATCACTGGCTTGACATTTACAACCTTTTACTCTGCTCTGTACTCAGCCTTTACAACAGTATACAGTACACAGAAAATAGCACATCTACAAGTTCACAACGCGTCACAGCACAATGTGTTGTGAGCCTGTAGATCTATTTCCAGTATATTTCGGCTCTTGGGGGACTTATTCCTGTATGAGTCAGACATAAGTCCCCCAATAGCATGCAGCTTCGTTCACTGTATCCAGAATGCTGAGATTCTACGATCCACCCACTCGGACTGGACACTTTGGGCTCACGTGGCTCTCATTTAAACCTTCACACAACTGGAAACATTATTAAAGACCACTCTGAGCATTTGATGAGAATATTTTTGAGAAACGTCTGGGTATTTCCTTCCCAGTAAGTGTTCCTCGCTGATGCTGAGTCATAGGTTTGGTGGGACACATGGAGCGAAGGTGGGAGGGGCAGGGGGCGGGGGGATGAGAGGGGCACTGAAGAGCAGAGGAGATACTGTAGGAAGAGAGGACGTTTTTTTTTCTTTCTCTGCTCTGTGCTCTCTCTGATACTGTTTTGCTAACTTTTGCCCTTAAATAGCCAGATCACAGTTCTCGTTGACTAATACCAATATAAAAAAAAAGATTAATCAGGGCCTTTGAGCTTGTATCGACAGTGATCTAACAGTCGAATATTTGAACGTTGAATTGAAACCGTCGCAGCCCTGACGGCCAGGTGCTGAATGCTTGGCTGCGAGAGATGCCGCCTCAGCCAGTTGGAAAATGCTTTGCAGAATTTATCTGCACTCTTTTCCCTTGACAAATTATTTTATTGTTCCCACACAGTTGGTTTTCATTTAAGCTTTTGGCTAATGATAGGAGCTGAGAGCATGTGCACTATTCGTGTTCCTGTATGCAGCGCACATACCCTGACTGTTCAAATCTGACATAATTCAATTAAAACGTGCAACAAAAGGCACACAGATGTAGGTAGAGAGCACACACATTTAGGGCACTCCTCGTAAAGGAATGGCTTGATTTATCAGTTAGAACATTGTGCTGAAAAATCATTGCTGTCCCTGTGCAACAAACTAGTCACAGGTAGCCTACTACCTGAAGGCATCCTAACTTCTCTAGAACTCCAGTCCCCCCCACCACCACCACCACCACCACCATGTCAGCCATCTGCCAGCACCACTCCAAAATCCAAAACCCTTAATCACATTACGATGCCGTGTGTCATGTGCTCTAACTAGTAGACAGGCTGTGTGACTGCTGTAGATGGATGTGAGAGATAGGGTGGAAGTTCCTCGCCCCCGTGTTCGCCCCGTGCTCTTGCACTCTCCCTGACCTGAGCTCACTACACCGGGACCGGGCCGCTAATCTTTTACAAATGCTGGGAGTCTCCACAGCCTGCCCCTCTCTGAGACAGCTTAGTCAAAACAGCCCTCTGCTGCTCCTGAGTGCAACCTCAGCCTCCTCTAGTTTAATTCAAACACGGACTAACTAACAAATACCTGCTGCTTGTTCCGCAGCATTATGCGGGCCGGTGTGTTCAGGGACTCTCCATGGAGTTTGACAGCGTGTTTGCTGTTCAGTGTGGGGGAACACACTGCCTTACTGTGTTACAGGGGTTTACACAACTTGTTGGTAAGCTGATACAGGAGACATTGAAGGTCTGCTTAGATAGAAACACTGCACTGGTTTATAGGAAATGTACGGTATTTTGTTTTAGTTATTATCCATATTATTTTATTAGATTTTATTATATTACAGTGTGTGTTCATTGCAGTTATCCACTGCTACACTTTTGGATGTTTTAGTTAGCAATATAACATTTTGGATCAAATTATGATGTCTGCTAATGTGTTATAAAAGCCATAATACACACATAGCCAATCACAATATACCACAGCCTTGTGTGTATTATTGCTTGCACACTTTCAATCTAGTGGCCCTATTTTGGGCATGTTCAACATTCTTGCTACAGTAGGTCAGAATGCGTCACGAAGAAATGCATTGTCAGCTTGTAGATCAGCTATTCTCGGATAGCCAAAGTAAAAAATGGGTATAAAATAAGTGGTTAAGTATTGTAAATAAATACATATTGACACAATCAATACTTTAGAATAAACTGCTTTAACAAATCATCAAACCAAGCAAACAACAATACACACTGACAGCTCTAAACCACATTGCCAACATTTTAGATCCAATCTGCTATCAACATGACAGCTTGTGTGGAATTCCATGTGCATTACAATTCTGAATTCAATGGAACATCTAATTATCTAATAAGGTTACATCACCACAACTTCCCCCGAAGACTGACATTAATGAGGGCAACAAAACATTTTGGTGTAACATGCAAGCCTAGGTGATGACAGAAAGCTCTTTGTGTGTTTCTTCGGATCCATCATTGCCTCATTCTCCCATCAAAACCCCCGCCCACTCCCACGCCAGTCCTACAACCCTGCGGCCTTCCATCTTTCCTAAATTAAGCTCTTCAATTACCTCTCCGAGGGTGTTTCTCGTTGAAGAGGAGGACTCTGCCTCATCTCCTCCTGCATGCTCATTGTTTGCATGGCCTTAGCCACATCTTCAGAGCACGTTGGGCATCTAATGGACTCCATGCAGTTCATGTTCCTCCGTGAGCTCAGGCCTTTGTACACGGACCAGTTGGCATGCCCCAATGAGCTGAATAAAACATCACTGTTTATGCTGTCTCCTTTGAGACATTTAGGAACATTCCAAGTGTTTTTTGTGAAGCCTGAGCTATACTCGGTTGTGCATCGTGTTGCACACAGAATCTATACATCTACATCTATATGCTCACAATGTGTCGTGCTAGCAATGACTGACTAAAGACATGTTTGATGGGTCTGGAGCAGAATGTTTTGCAACAATTTCATGAATTAGTCTGGTCTTTGCAGTTTATTATTCAGATTCATTTTTCATGCATCTGTTGTGCGTTTGATTACCCTGATTCTCGTTATTGTATCTGTTTACACTGTAATGTCCTGGTGCTGGTATTATTGTTTTCTAGTGTAAACTGCCAGTGCCAGCATGTTATATGTTTTATATATATTTTTACTATTTGTAAATGTTTTAGAAAATTTGATACACTGGGAATAATACATCTTAAGATAGTTCTGCAATAACACAGTCATTGTTAAAAAAATAAAATACAATATAAATACGTAATCCTAAAAAAGTATACTGATAGCATCAAGGATGAGGACTTGTCTGAACTTACCACCTAATGATGGATGAATTATGAATTCCACAGCCAGAGCCATGTGCGGTATACTATTCCACCCTCACCACCACCACCACCCTCCTGAAAACCACAACTTAAGCAAAGGGAAGCAAGACCTTTTAGCTGTGTCCTTGATAGCATTGCCTATAAATCTACACACACCGTTTGCCCACAGCGCACACTTTTATAGGGCTGGGCCCATCGTTTGACATGAAAACATGGCTAATCTAGCCCGCTGTAAAGATGCCAGTCTTCTACAAGCCTCAAGAGCTCTGAGACGTGAAGTGAGTCCAGTTAGAGAGGCAGAGCATCGGTATATGTACACTGTGGCCTGCCAAGGTACACTCATTTAACAGCACAAAAAGACTCATACTGAGAACCCACCGCTTTTTTTCCCCTCCAATGTTTATGTTAGGGATGATGTAAAATAGCCAGAATTCATATTTCACATCAGATTCTCTTTTAAGATGGCTCCTCTCATTTTTTAACACGCAAGGAAACAAACATTTGCATTTCAAAGTTCCTCAAATAAAAATAAATGAAAAGCAAACCCTTTTATGGGTTTGGAGACTATATTGGAAAACAGGTCAGGGGCGAAATGAATATTTTTTATGGTTCGTAAAAGAGCTTCACAATGAGTGCCAGGTTATGTGAAAGGCTTGACACACGCTAAGGCCCAAAGCCCTTGGTGATTCCCTCCTCATTTAGCTATACTAAACTTTCTGGCCACTAGCAGACAAGCAACACAGATGGCATAGACTGAGTGATTCAAACGCAGAATGATTTCTTTATATCGACTCATTATCGTCTGATTAGGCCCCTTTTCACCAGAACTCGTTCCAGAAGCTCGGAATTGACATCTTTTGTGTTGCACATTCTTCACACCTGGATTGACATGATTGACTTAAAGCGTGATTTGTGCTTTGTCGTGTGGTGGAGTAACACCCCAAATGTATTCGATCTGCTATTTTAGGTGCAGGACCCATTCGTACGACTAAGTATAATGTAGCCATAATACTAGCTTAGAGTTGGGCGATATGAACAAAATCAAGATTCAGAAGTCACTATATATATTTTACCAAATACATCAATATTGATATTATGACGATAGTATTGTATTGTGGTGATCTGCGAGCCTCCTCCGAGCGGGGAAAACGGAAGTAGTTGAGTAGTAATCTCCGGCCCCCGGCCCTGCGCAAGCTATTTAACACTTGTGGCCAACAGGCCACAGTCATAGTGTTAAAATCAGATAAGACAACACATTTGCCATATCACGATATTAAAATATCCCAAATCACAAAGGACATCTAGTCTTATATATTAATATATTGCCCAGCGCTACATAATACTGTGTAATGCTGCTATTTTCCACTGCCACACACACCTGTTTGGGACATACTGTATGACTCTGCCAAGCACTAGAATGACCACGATCCTTTGGCCTACAGTGCATGGAAGCTAATGCACAGTACTGTACACATGTGGTGTGATAATAGCCTACTGTCTTTACTGTTTTGCATGACCCACTGCTGTGTATGTGTGGCTATTAGGTCATCCTGCCATGCATGCATATGCCTTCCTCAGCAGATGTACAGTACGCCTCTCTGCATCAAAGTCACACTGACCAACTCCTGTACTGTATTGTTCTTGGTGATTTTTACTCTAATGACCTTTGTGTTACATTGCATTTGGACTAACCCGTTAGTCCGACATTGTACAAAAAAAAAAAAAAAAAAAAGGTTTCACTGCTATTGTGACACAACTCGGCTACGGTTTCAGCCATATCCATTTGGCTAACTCAACAGAGGGGAGGGACGCAGTCGCAGCGAGAGCAGAAATCATAATAAAAGGAATCTTATTACAGCCATTAAACAAGAGAAGGGAAAACACAGGAGAGCTTTAAAGCCTGGACATCCAAATGCTTACACAGTGAGAATATATTCGCTCGTAAAGTTCTTTGATGGTGGCCCTGTCCATTCCAACGCGCTGGGGCCGCTGTCTGTGTAAATACCTGCGTATTGACCCCCCACGGTGTAAGATTGAATGTGTTTCCATAGGTGTCGCTCGGTAACGTTTCAGGGTTTTTACGGGGGCCCACAGTACCTCAATCCCCAGCACAACAGAGTCCCCTGAGTCATGCCATCATTTCTCAAGCGGTGATAGCCTACTATGGACGCTTCCTGAGGTTGCAGTGCATTGGGACGAGAGGACCAGAGGAGGAGATGGGGAGTGTAGGCCTGCCTCCTCTCTGTCCAGCTAGGAGAAGCTCTGTTTGATGTCAGATGATATATTTTAGGATGAACCATCCATCTCAGGTTACCCCGGGGCCTGTGTGTGTGTGTGTGTGTGTGTGTGTTGGGGGAGGGGAGGGGATGGGAGGGGA
>NC_139701.1:17141913-17156913 GCF_964188405.1 Protomyctophum parallelum | reverse complement strand
GGCAGTGAATTTAAGAGAGAGGAAAAATCCAAGTCCAGTAAATAATGAAAACAGTCAGTTACAGGGAACAGTGTTTCAACAGCACTGCAGTTATTGATCAGACATCAATTAACATGATTGCTATTCATTTTGCAGGTGCAGGCCTATGTCTTCCCTATTGTGTTTATTTATTTTTCTTTTCATTCTTCACACAGCATCCGTAGTTCTCTCTGCATTCTTGCTAACACATCCTTTCACCTTTGAACATTGTTTGTCGATTAACTTCCATAGGTGCATTAGTGACAGGGTGCTACCACCAGGTGGTGACATGTGCAAGTGTAAAGTCTTAATTAAGTTAATGGACATGGACAACAGAGACCAGTGGTTTGCAGTGAGTGAGTAACTGCAGGCTTTCAATTTAGAGAATCAAATCACGAATGTTCACAGTTGTTTGAATAGCATAATTTTACTTCGTACAGTGTGTGTGTGTGTGTGTGTGTGTGTGTGTGTGTGTGTGTGTGTGTGTGTGTGTGTGTGTGTGTGTGTGTGTGTGTGTGTGTGTGTGTGTGTGTGTGTGTGTGTGTGTGTGTACACGTGAAAAGACATAAAGAGAAAGCATAGAGAGAAAGAGAGTGAAAAAGAGACACTGCATGTCTTTGTAGTGTGTGTGTGTGTGTGTGTGTGTGTGTGTGTGTGTGTGTGTGCCTGTGTGTGTGCGCATGTCCATGCAGGTGTAATATAACCTCACAGTAAGTAACGTTCTCTCTCAAGTGTGGGCTGAGATTCTCTCAGTGTTCCTCTTTTTACAGCAGTGCAATGAGTGAAGTCACCGAGCTGAGGGGGGGGGGGGTAAAAAAGTAAAAGTCTGGAATTCAAAATTAAAGTACATCAAAAACTCAAGTTTTCAATTGTATAATAATCTTTTGAAACTAGCAGATCTACAAGCCCACAGTGTGTCGCATCGCAACGCATTGTGAGCTTGTAGATCGGCTATTTTCAAATGGCCGAATTTTTCAAATACAATATTTGCCTCTGAGATGTAGTAAAAGTATTGGAAATTTAAACTAAAGTAAAAAATACCTCAACATTTTTCTTTCCACCACTGGGTGGCAAAGGGTATAGGGTAGGGTGAGGTGGGGTCACTGGAGTTTGTAGGCAGGAGGGTGGTAAAGGGTAATGGGTATAGGGTAGGGTGAGGTGGGGTCACTGGAGTTTGGAGGCAGGAGGGTGGTTCACTGCCAGCCATTTGTTTGTGTTCATGGCTGCATGCGGCCAACACTGCTGTGCTTTAAATGCCTGATGTTAGGAGGAAACGTGCTTCCCCCTGCAGCATCTGTGCTCTTCCTCCTAAAGTCAGGTTTCAACAACCACATTACCCTGACTATCAGGGAAGGGGCTGTTTGGACTATATGCAACTGATCAGTTTTTAATAAGAGGATGGTTTCTTACTACAGAATTGTATACAACTGTTTCTAGGTAGACTACATTATAAAATATGGTCTGGTTGAGTTATTGTGGTTTGCTTAGTGGTCTTTAACCGCCCTATGCATAGCCTACTTGTACAACAACTATCATTTGACAGTGCCGATCATAACTGGCCGATCACAATCGCAACATACATGTTTTGTTTTGAGCTTTATCTGCTATTTTCAAGAAACGTATTTTGACATGCACAAAATAGACACACACACACCCCTCTATGCAAATATAAAAGAGTGTACAAATGTAACTGGTTCCATTTCTAAACTCCTGAGTTACAAATGGAGAAGATAACACTGTAGATTTGACAGTGTTGTTGTTCATTGTTTCTTTAACAGCCAATGACCACGTTGTCCATAAGAACTAAAGACCTCAATGAGAATACCTATTTGATCACAACCAAAAAAAACTGCCAGAACAAACTGATTTCATCCTCATGAAAGTTCTCATGTCTGCTGGTATTAGTAATCCCACTATGAAAACACAGACATTTCTTTACCCTTAATTTAATAGACTTTTTTCTCTTCTGCCCCTTGCTCCGCACCTGTTTTAAGAGGAGCTTTCTTCCCCTAGACGCTGTTATTTTTCATTTACTTGTGCCCCCAGGTTTTTCAATCATACATCCATTACTAACCAAACAAATAAGTTCCGGGCCTATGCCGCAGACACAAATATAGACATGAGTTATGAGATTTAGAGAAGCCGGGAAAAGCTTTGGACGGTAATGTACAACATCTGTGCCGGACAGCACGCACACAACCGGAGCGTCCCGCTGCAAAGTTTCTTGTCTGCCGTCTCATGCATGTGCACGCACGCAGGCACGCACTCACTCACTCACTCACTCAAACACACACACACACACACACACACACACACACACACACACACACACACACACACACACACACGCCTCTGTCCATGGACGTGTCTCAAGAGGAAACGGAACAAGGGCAAGGGCATTTGCGGTGGGAGGGGGAATAAAACGATCATTATTAACTGTTTAAGTGCTGAATGTTGTGATTTATGGAGTCGGAGCGAGGCCAGTTGAGGTGTCACGCTGGATTTCTAAGAGCATCTGTCTTACCGTTTTGGCAGTTTGTTGTGGCCTGGGTTCATGTGTTCGCCTCGCTCCTGACATCCCGTTCCCCTCCTGAAGACCCTTTTGCTCAAAGTACAGTACATCTCTGATCACTCTCCTCCCCCTCCCCTCCGTTCTCCTCTCTCCTCCCCTTCTCTCCTTTAACCATCTATGCTGTTCGCACATCTGCTTTGCATTGAGGCCCCGCATTTCGGAAGACTTGAACACATTAAACGCTGGCACAAGCACAGTCTCACTCCAGCACTTAACACGGCGCTTAGGTGACTTAAAAGGGAGAGGCGAGAATTATAGAAAATGAAGTGTCACCGAAATAAAAAATCGCCCGAGATTACCACCAATTACACTTAATAATGCTGCAAGGGCCATCTGCTGCTCAGATGCGGGAGTCCTATTGTCCACAGAGAAGGAGAGATACCGGAGGGAGGGAGGGAGGGGGGGGGGAGGGGGGGAGAGAGAGAGAATAGAATGTGAAATAAGGCATGGTGTGATGAAGTGAGGTCCTTCCTCTAAAACTTCAGATAGAACATCACTCTTAGGGAGTGTTTTTTTATAATAAAAATGTCTGTGTATTCAGATATTTTAAGAGAAATGGACAACCAGAGCCACATTAAAACAGAATGTAGGTGAGAATAAGAGAGAAAGAAGGGCAAATTCGAAAAATGTGCTCCTCGGAGCACAGGTCTCCACCAGGCAAGTCAATCTTAGCCAAACAGGATGAAATATGAAAAATATGATAGGTCTGTGTTGAAGACATGACTATAGAGATAATGTGTTATTTGTACCAAGCAAAAAATGCCTCCTGGTGCAGCTATAACAGTCAGCCATGTGTTCATGATTTAAGCCATTTTGTCCAAAACAAAACACTCTTTCGATGCGTATCTAAGCCAATCAGGATGGAATATGAAAAATCTGATAGATCTTGATCTTGATGTCTTGATCACATGACTATAGAGATAATGTGTACTTGCTTGCGTGATGTTTAGACAACATCTGTAGGAGTAATATAACCAGTAAGACGCCCTGAGGGCAAGGTCGCACTGAAAAAACAGGTCTGGGAATGCCCATATATGGACCCTTTTTTCCTTTTTTAATTGACGTTTTCGGGCCAGGTAGGGCGTAAAATGTGTGCTAATTAGTAAGGCCAGACAGGTATCAGTCAAAAGGGAGACATCGAAGAGGAAGGACGGGTGGGGAGGATCAACAGGCCTATGTCAGATCAGGTCAGCCCCTAGCCCTCCAAGCAGAACCCAAATGCTACTGAAGTTTCTGACATTTTGACGACCCAGATAGCATTGGGTCCTGTTGCACTACTACCATGCCACCTGGTACGCACCCATTCTTAAACATAAACAACATGTTTAGCGCCTCTCCGCGCTCGGTGACGACATATTTCAGTGTGAGGCTTTCTGAATATGTAAAGTATAAGTACCCATACATCCCGCTGCGAATATCTCCTGTGGCGCGGAAGCCGTTAAGTATTTTTAATATATGTTTGCCCGATTTGGAAGCTTGGATTCTTCTCTTCCTTCCTTGTTTATTGACACCTCATTGTACCGCCTATCTGGCTAGCTAGTGGCGCTATAGCTATGACACAGCAGATCAGAGGCAGGGACATAGCCGCACAAGCCAACCGCACACCGGGAGGCGGTACAATAAACGGTAAACAAACAAGAAGAAATAAAGCGACCAAATCGGTCAAACAAAGATTAAAAATACTTAACGGCTTCCGCGCCACAGGAGATATTCGCAGCGGGATGTATAGGTACTTAAAGTTACCGAATTCAGAATAACAAAGGCAAAAAAATGCCGTCACATGGCGCAGCTTCTATTTTAGAGAGAATGATTACTTCCGCGTTCTGGAATTTCCATACGAAAATATAGTTCTGACCAGGGACCCAACATAAAACTCATCAAAATTTCAGAAAAGCTTTATGTAGGGTCCCGAGAGGGGCTAGTCAGCCCCGTATATGGAGATCTAAGGGTTTGATGAGGTCAGATCAACATGGTGTCCGTGAGGCCAGACGTAGAGTTGCTGGCCGGCTCCATATTTGCAAATCTAGGTGATGATCCAGTCTTCTCCATATATGGCTATCCAGGGCCAATGGTGCCAGAGATTAGCTGTACACATACAGACAGATACACGGACGGACGAACAGGGGCGATGGCAGAGACAATGAAGACAGAAAAAGTGCAAGAGAAGGAGAGAGCAAACGGGGCAGATAGTCGACTGAGAGAGACAGAGACATCGACACTCAACTATGCAATGATGTGGTTTGATAGTTGCAATACTATATGGACTGGAATGCTTTGTATGGTAATGCAGTCATAACTGCGTATCTTGGGATAATAGCTGTGTTGTTTCCAAGGGGGGTTAAGTTCTCCTAGATTGGAGACATGTGTCTGCTTAGCTTTATTAGTCATTTATTAGTCACCGAGATCAGGAAGGGCCTTTTTTTAGCCAAGGCACAACACTATTGAACTTGAACACCACTCTGATCATCAGCCCCTCAGGGCCGCATGAATAGGTGTACAATTACATTTCGCTGCAATTGCAACCAAACTGCCTATGACTAAACCACCACCACCACACACACACACACACTGTTCCCACTTTGAAATTCATCCAATATTATGTGAATTGTATTCAATCATCAAATTAATCACCAGCAGTGTGACCGCATAGTTCTGTTAACGAGGGAGTCACACCCTAATTATCCTAATTATAAAGTCTCTGTCCATTAATTTGTTCTGTTTCTGTCTATTGTCTTGCTCTGCAAAAGGAACAGAAATCTCCTACGGTTACCGCAGATGTTTTAATCAGCGAAGGGAAAGGATTGAAAATCACTTTCCACCGGTGGTTATGATGCATCTGATATTCTTTACGTGCTTTATGCTATTTGTGTTCCCCTGCGGCTCTCTGAGCAGCAGAAGGAAGCATGACAAATGGATGACATCAGAACAGTATAACATATTGGAGGGGAGTGATTGGAACCGCCTTTCTCCCGCCGTGGCAGAGCCAAGAAATAATCACACGTGTCCCCGCAGTTAGTCACTTCTCCAGCCGCGACCACGCGTATCCCTTTTTTATAATTACACCCCTTGTTTGAAGCCATAGTTTATGTACTCATGTGCAACAGAGCATAGTGCTCCCCTATTAATCTTACCCCGCATCTCCAACCCTGTGCAGCCCCACCACCCACCCTCCCCTGCCCCTACATAATCTTCAGTGAGCTCCTCCGTTTAGCCTCACTTTAGTGATGCTGATTGAACAGAACATACCACTTCAGATAGAAAAGGGGGCGGGCGGAGACAATAGCCATGTGATGGCAGTCATTGGATGGAACATCCCACTTTTTGATGTTCGGGGCTGGATTGTATCATTAAGTACCGTGTTATCATTCAATGGTGCATTTTGTGATTTTTCTTGTCATGGGTGATGGCGTGTAAAGAGGGGACATTACAATAGGGCCCTTCTTTGTGTGTTCATTTGTGGATGTTAATGCTGACATCAGTGGTTTGCATGTGAGGATGATCCAACACATCTGTACTGTACATGTGTCTGTATTGAACAGAATGCCTGCCTCGGGTGCTTCTGGCACCGGCATGTCTCTCTTTTTCTTTCTCTCTCTCTCTCTCTCTCTCTCTCTCTCTCTCTCGCACGCACGCACGCACACACACACAGACACACTCACTGTACCGTCTCTCTTCTTTTTCTCTCTTTTTCTCAAGCTCTCGTTTACATTCTCTTCTATTCCTCTCTCCCTCCACGCACATCAGAGACGGAGCTCTCTCCATCTCTGATATCAAGCCCTCAGAGTGGCATGCCTAATTGTGGCTGAACACTATAACAAGTGTGTGTCTCTGAACAGCGTCCATCTCCGTGTTGTCAAAACTGACTCTGTCGGGATGTGGAGTTAAAGGAGAATTCCATGCTAGAAGGCTTTCTTACCTTTATTTGTAGTTGTTACGTCCCCACCAAAGAGGTCCAGGTGTTTTTTTGTGCAAAAGCTCATTTTTGGCTATTTCCCCTACCATAAGCCCTCAATGAATTGCATTGAATTGAATGGGGCTATGGGGTGTTGTGCTAATTCGCTTATTTCCATCGATATAAGTAGTAAAGTGTGCCGCTTGGGATATTATTTACATTATGAAGAAAGGATATATACAAAAAATATATAATTTTGAGCGATGGAAATAAGCGAATTAGCACAGCACCCCATAGCCCTATTCAATTCCCATTCAATGCAATGCAATTCATTGAGGGCTTATGGTAGGGGAAATAGCCAATAACACCTGGACCTCTTTGGTTGGAACGTAACAACTACAAAGAAAGGTAAGAAAGCCTTCTAGCATGGAATTCTCCTTTAAGTGTATTAAATCCTGTTTTGATTTGAAATCAAATTCATTTTATTTTACCTTTAACTGAATTACATGTGAGCTACTAAATTTGAATGTATTTTTTTGCACAGAAATGTACTTTGCAACCCAGCCCGCATGGCACAGTGGTTTCAGTGTTAAAACTCATTAGAGTAGAAAGTTGTGTTAACTATTTTCCACTTGCTGTACCTACAAATTGAGGAAGATGATTAGGTTAAAACTACAACAGATATTCATTTACGAGAGAGCCAGCCGTTGTTTCCCCCTCGGGGTCAAAAATCTGAAGTTCCTGCTCATTCATCAAGTACAGTTCATATCCAGAGACGATGGAATGTTAAGTATGAAGGCTACTATGAACACACAGCCGCCTTGCTCAACAGACCACCCATGGACCGTCCATATCAGGCAGGTTTGGCTCGCACGCACGCACGCACGCACGCACGCACGCACGCACGCACACACACCCATCAAACAATGTCACGGAGTGTACATGTGAAGACCTACACACACACACACACACACACACACACACACACACGTGTATAGTGTGTACACACCTCCTCTCCCTATAGTTCTCTCTCTCTTTCTCTCTGTCTCTTTCTTTCCCTCTCTATCTCTGTCCTCTCTCTCCCTCCTTCCCTCCCCCTGGCGTCCAACTCCTGATCAATCGGGGCCTTAACACACAATGAAATATTCAACGCTGAATTACCATGGCACATTCAATATAAACTGAATTTACCGCTGGGTTGCGTCCAAGCCACCATATGTGGAGAAGTCTGTTTCTGTCTCCCCGGCCAGAGCATGACTGATTCTGTTAATGTTGCAAAGCTCTAAATCACTGGAGCGCTAACATTGTACAGCATATATGCTGATCGAGGACTTTGACATCTAAAGCCCAAAGCAGAGACACCTCTGACCTCTCTATCCCTTTGTGTCCAAGTTCAATTGTTTATTTCCATAGAAACATACATACATACCTACAGTATATGAGGCATACATACTATACATGCAGAGTCATACTTACATACAGGACAGTACATACTGTACTGTACATTGAGTCAATGTGTACTGGAAATCAAATGTATTAAAATATAAATCTTCTGAAACAACACAAGGTAAACAGAAATGAACAAGTGCAATTCTGTGCAGAGTCACTGAAGCACATTGTGTTGCATTTTAATAAACAAAACATGCTTTTCAGTTTAGTTTATTGGACAATATAAAATACGAAAATATGAATCAGGTTACGCTTGTGAGAGAAAAGACTCGCTACTGGCCCCTAGAGGCCTGTACACAGGAGCCTTTATAAAGAAAACAACACCTGTACACAGGAGCCTTCACCCTTCATAAAGAAAACAACAAAGTGTACAATTAATACTTTGATAGCCTGGAAACCAGACGAATCTGCCAGTGCAAGAAAAGAAAAAGCCCTCAGCAATGTTTTGTAGTAGGGCCTCGCTCGGTTGTAAATGGTGCATTTATATACCTTTATCCAAGGTGCTTTATATAGATTGTGTATAACATTCACCCGTTTATAACGCCGATGGTTGTGGAAACCTGCATGCAGGCACCAACCTGCTCATCGGGACCAATAAGGGGTTCAGCGTTTTGCTCAAGGACACATCGACACTAACTCTGGGGGAGCCCGGGGATCGTTCTGGATGCAAAGCGTCCACTTTAACACTGAGCCACTGTCGCCCCCCTAGTTACGGGGCACCAATCAGGGCCCAGTATGCAAATATGAGGCAGTTTAATCACCAGAGGCATTTCTTTAATCTGTCCCTTGGAGATGCAGGTGTTAGATATTAGTCTGGAATCTTTGTGTGGAACCTGAGTGTCAATCATCTAATGTAATCCTCTGTGCTAGACTCCCTCTGCCAACCTAGGGAGAGCAACAGACTGACCTCATGCTTCCTTCAATGCATGAGGAGTCCAAGCCGCTTCTTTTCACCTGACAGGGGGGGGAGTTTCCCCAGTTGGACGTAGCTCGTGGAAGGAACACATTATTCCAACCAGTTCGTTTCCCCTCCATCAGGCGCCCCGACTGGCCAGGGGGAGGCAGTTTAGAGACAAGGATTACTGCATGTTTTTTTGTGAGGGTACCTACCCTAGGGGACACGGGGAGAACATGCAAACTCCACACAGAAAGGCCATTTTGCCAACCCCACCCAGGGGGTAGGCAAGGTAGGACATCATTTTGATGTCCTCCCACATGAGAGAGACCTTCTATCACTCATCCAAGATGCAATCCCCTGCTTGGCCAGGGAGATATTTCACAACCTCCAACCACAGCAGATGTAGTTATATTGTATTAACATACCATACATACAGTATGTATTCGTTAATACGTTACAGATTGCAGCTTTAATTTACCGGACCTTACAGGACCATATCTCTCCAGCTCATCTCGCTCTCCAGGCTCTGCAGAAGTGTGAGTCCATTAGAACTGATACCAGCTGTGGATGCTTTAGGAAAGACATAAACACACACACACACACACACACACACACACACACACACAAAGGTCTGATGCTTCTGCCCTGTTTAACAGTTACTGGCAGTGGTGCAGGTATTCACATAAAGGCCTCCAAATGAAGACTTGCTGGGATAACAATGGTTGTATTTCAATCTCTATAAACGGAGCAAATGGCAGGTAATCAGTGCTCCAGTGTGTGTGTGTGTGTGCGTGTGTGTGTGTGTGTGTGTGTGTGTGTGTGTGTGTGCATGTGCGTGTGTGTATTTACTGATTTCCGTGGTGTATTTTCACTGGCGACCATCCACTGTCCTACGTATTTCGAAACAGGGCAATCTGCTTTGCTGAGAGAGCATTGTCTTTTATTTGGGGTTAGATTTAGTATAGTTGTCCTGGCGCAGGCCTGTACTTTATGATAATGGTGATGTGTGTGTGTGTGTGTGTGTGTGTGTGTGTGTGACTGTGTGTGTGTGTGTGTGTGTGTGTGTGTGTGTGTGTGTGTGTGTGTGTGTGTGTGTGTGTGTGTGCGTGTGTGCGTGTGTGTGTGTGTGTGTGTGCGCGTGTGTGCGTGCGTGTGGGTGCGTGTGTGCGTGTGCGTGCGTGTTTCCCAAGCATTTATTTCTGGGGACAGTTAAGGCATAACTCAGAAAATCTGTTCCTCTGCTTTATGGTGTTGACGGCTCATCTGTGTTGTGTGTGTGTGTGACTGTGTGTGTGCGTGCGTGCGTGCGTTGTGGCTTAATTAAGAGACGTTTACTCATCTCTATCCCAACTGTATCCTGTTGTCACTATTGACCATCGTGTTCAGATTACACCATTTGCGGCCATGGAACACTTGGCTTGGCGTCCGCAGGGCCTTGAGGATGTTTGTACACAACTCTAGTTGGATACAATCGCTCTGTGGGACGCTTCGCCAACGAGCCACGAAAACAACAACACCAACACCAACAACAAAATCAGAACAATCCAGGACTCTATAAACTAAATTATTTGTATGGCCTGAAAACAGACCAATGGCATCTTACCTTCTGTTTATGTGTTTGAGTGAAACCAGCATGGCTTGTATAGCCTGCCTGCACCACTGTTTGGTTTGCCTATACACTTCCTCACCTCTCTATATGACTCTACCCCCTGCATTCTGAACCTAGATGACACGTGAATATAATATTCCACTTAACAGTACTCTAGTTAATATGGAACGATGAACTCCTCTCCTTTTCTCTTCTCGACTCAAATTGTCTTCCCTAGGGTAGGTTTGTATTCCTTCCTTCTCTCTGTGTGTTCTGTGTTTGCAGGTCCTCTGCACAATCCCTATCATTATTTGCCATCATAACTTTCATCTGACTCCCCTCAATTTCTTGGCAAACATTTGCCTCATCTTGTTTACTGATACCCTTTGCTTTCTCTATATCCTTTCCATTCTTAATCCTGTATCCATTTTGCACTATGTGACAGACGGGGGTGTTTGGGTGACTGTCTTAATAAAAGCTCATGGGGTGTGATAACATTGTCAATAACATCGTTAGCAGAAAATTGAATTTGAGAAATTGAGTTAGGCAAGTTGGAAGAGGGGACGTGTGGCCTCCTACACATGAGTAAGAGGGGATATCATCTTACCCATTGGAACCATTTTGTTTGGCCTGCTTTGACAATTCAGCTGTACATTTTGGGCCATATTCTTGAGGCAGAAATATGGTTTAGATTGAATTTCTGGGCATGAATTCGCTGTAGTATTCCTTTAAAAATTGAATAAAAATGCCTCTTTTAACGAGAGTAGTACACATGAAATGAAATATGTTGCAGCATATCAATTAAATGAGATCAGTTTTAAATTAAGAAGGCCTTACTATAGCCAATTACACACAATTCCCTCATAAAACTGATCATGTATATAAAAGAGAACATTAATCTGCACTAACCACAAACCCTATTTTATGCTTATCGAATGACAGTGTCCCGTAATCTACAAACTGAGCTGACAACGTGTCCCTTTGTGACGCATTGTGAGCGTGTAGATCCTCCACAGTGAGAGAAACTCACAGAACATTTGAAATGTGAGCTTGAAGATTGGTTATTTTTTAAAGTTTGGAAGATTTTCGCCTTTAATGACATGCCCAGGTTTTTTTTATTTATTATTATACCACGATTTTGCAACCCATTCTTTTCACCCAGTGTCAATTATCTAATGTAATCCTGGGCGCGACACTTCCTCTGCCAACCTGGGGAAGGGCAGCGGACTGACCTCATGCTTCCTTCTATGCATGAGGAGTCCAAGCTGCTTCTTTTCACATGACAGGGGAGAGTTTCCCAGGCCGGACGTAGTACGTGGAAGGAACACGTTATTCCGACCCATTTCTTTCCCCTCCATCAGAGTACCTCAGAGGTAGTTTAGAGACCAGGATTACTGCATGTTTTTTGTGAGGGTACCTACCCTAGGGGACACAGGGAGAACATGCAAACTCCACACAGAAAGGCCCTTTCGCCAAACCCTGCCTCAGGTATGGGCACTGATTGATCTGGACACATGATCATTCGCCCACCGACGACGACACTCGCAACATCATACTGTTCATGTTTAATGGTGATGAATGAATTCCTCACAACAGAGTAGTGTGCTTTCCCACAACTCAACATCACTTGCATCACTCTGTGTTGTCAGCCCAACAGTTCACCAAAGCGCATCTTCTGCCGTATATCATCACATACAGTGCACTGTCCCTTCTGCCAGCGACTATTCCTTGAGCGTTCATTACCTACTGTAATAGGATTTCAACATGTCACTGATGGAACAGTCTCTGCTGTTGAACTATTGGAGTTCTCGTGGCTGACGGCACTCCCGGGGCTGTCAATAGCTCTGTGAATCTGATCTACGTCTGCCAAGTTTTTTTAAAGCCTGAGATTGACTTTGGTTCAGTGCTCTGTTAACAAAAACAATGGCCCAGTGAGTACAACATGTCAAGTGATGAATTAGCCATGTGTTTTTGTGCATCAAAATAGCCTCATATCTGTCTACTTAAAGTACATCGAGAATTGATTGCACGCATCTGCGGAGGAGCTTGTTTAACTAGACCTATGTGAGTCCATTACCGTGACACTTTTCCACCGGCACTGTTTTTACAGTGAACGGTGCTTACTGCTTGGAGAAGGACGGTGCCAGTGACCTGGGCGGTAGTGATGGTACCCTGATGCGCTGTGGGCAGAGCCTGGTACTGCCAGCCGAGACGTACAACCACACCCTGCACTGTGAGAGACCCACACAAGACCTACATCTTCAGGACGGATCTCACCAAGACGCAAGGTAAAGCCATCTGGAGCGGCAACCTGGTTGCTGTATACATACAGCATATATTTATGTTGCTGTTGCTGTTGTTTCCTTTTGATGACGCACGACTTGTGATATCGGAAACAAAATGTGTTGCAGTCCTGTTGTGGATCAGATGACAGATGTTTGTAATCGAGAATGTTTCACCAAATCTTATAAAACGTATTGAATTATATTGACTCACATGTCACATGACAGAAAGTTCTATGCAATCTCATTTTTTCTTTTTTTTTACAGAATATAACATTTTAAGTATAGTAATTAAACTCATCTGCAGAACAGTCTTCAAGACTGCATCTTATTGGATATTTGCGGGTCATAAAAAGAGTGCAGCGACACTATCCGGTCTCAATAATGTGCGGCTTCACCTCTAACACCCCCCCCCCCCTCCCCCCCTCTCTTCCGGTTCTCAAACCCTCTATCCTCAGTCGCCCAATGGACCATAACCCTTCTACACAAAACATGTCTGAAGCGCATAGTTCAATAGGCTATACATTTGGGATTTTGTTAACCGTTTTCAACCTGGTGTCCATAATTTTGGGCATGTTCAAAAAGTAGACGAAAATGTTCAATTTTGTAGATCGGCTATTTTCACTATTTTTGTGCGACATCGTAGTGCGGCGAAGTATAAAATAGGGGTTAATTGACAACTATGGCAAAGTAGCTAACGTTTGGCATGCTGGGGACAAGGCACAAAGCTGATTCCTTCATGGGACAGTCCAGAGAAAAAGAGGGCCCTTCTCACATCACTCAGGGGCTTTGGACAAAATCCATAATGAGCCAACTGACAGGGATGATTATGTAGGAGATCACAGCGACGCATGGAGAAATCCGACCTGGCTCCCCCATTCAGCGGGGCAAAGATTCCCACCATAATACCCCCCTCCCCCTTCACAGGCTGCCATTATACCACCAAAAACAGGTGATTCCCTGTTTATTCCCCGATGTTGGGTTGGGTTTAACCCCTTTGTGTCTTCAAAGACCCTGTCAGGCCTCCCGATCTCTCTGTAGCCATGTCCCCCCCTCACTCTATTCTTAGTTATAAATGGCCATTCATTGCTTTTCCTCATGGCAGACGGGCTCATTTCATTTATTTATGAAATCATCGTTGGCCGATGTTGCATGGTCATAAGTCAGTAACATCTGTACACACGGGATGGTTTGGACTGTGTGTTCAGTTCAGTTCAGTTCCTAATAGAGACATGCTGTACCATAGCTAAAATGCTGTTATTATTCTGTTGGTTTGCTGGAGGAGGTGGGTAGATGTGGGGGTTGTGAGAAGGATGAGCTGGCCTCTATCTATCAACAGCCAGTCAACTAATAGCGCTCATATTCCCCTCAGTGTCGCCCTAATCGCATAGCACTCACACACCCCCCCCCCCCCCATCTCTGTGTATTTTCTCCCCCTCCGTAGGTCTTCCTCTGCTTTCCAGAGGTCCCTCCCGGTCGCCTCTCCCAACCCGGGCTGCGGCAGCTCCAACGGGGTCAGATCCACGCTCCCTTACCCCGTCAAACAGGAGTCCTCCATGGGCTACAAGATCTCGGCCCCGTCCACAGGTCCGGGGGTCTCTGGCACACCCCAGGCCGGATTTCATAACTGCCGTGCGGCTATGGGACTGAGGGCGGGGGTGAGGAGGGGGGACATGGTGGACGGTCCGCACGTTAGCAACAGCGGCGACTGCGTGGTGAACGGCTTGGGCAGAGCCGCTGTGTCAGGGGACGCGCCGTACCCGTTTAATAATGAAGATGGCTCCTCCCCGCTGGCTTTGTCCCCCACCGCCGGTACCCGTCATTCAGCGCGGCACCTCAGCGCCAGCAGCCTGAAGAGACTCTGCCTGTCCCTGGCCTCGCAGTCCACCTCCGCCACCGGCACCGCCAGCGCTGACATCGTGCTCGCGGCCTCCCCGTCGGCGGCCGGCGCTGCCTCGGAGGGGATCGATATCAGCGCCATCATCTGCTCCTCCTCCCCCAGTCAGATGTCGATGGTGGCCTGTGTCAACGGGCCCCGCACCAACCCCTCGCCGCCCAGCCACAGCAGCAACGCAGGCTTCTCGCCCTCTTCCTCCTCCTCCTCCTCCTCGTCCTGTTCTACTTCTCCACCCTCCGCAGCCACCTGCTCCTCCTCTGTTTCCCGGGTAGCCCCCCTCAACCCCCCGCCTCACGGCAGCCCCCAGCGGACTGCGCTACAGGAGAGCTGTCATCTGCCCTCACCTGCCACCTGCCTGTTGTCGCTCTCCTCCTCCGCCTGCTCCTCCTCCTCCTCGTCTGTGT
>NC_139701.1:16989413-17136913 GCF_964188405.1 Protomyctophum parallelum | reverse complement strand
AATGATATTCAGTGCAATTGTAATTTCAGAATTAAGACTTTTGATGAGCAGGTAGGCTGCAACTGTTTCTGTCTTTGGCTTAAAGAATGGAAACCATTATAAATCTTCTCCGTCCTTTAAACTTCTTAGGATCGATGTATGACACAATCATGTTTTTCTAAAGTAGAAATATATGATACTTTTACATGCCATGGAGTCACGCTCTGTTTTGCGTTAAGTTAGTTGACTTTCTTTTGGAGGAGTCTTTGTGATGAAGTGCTGCGTTTGAATGAAAACTAGGACCAGGTTCATCCACAAACAAAGGAGTTGGACCTTAGTGTCATCCAATAGTGAGAATCCAAGGCGAGAATGAGAGAGCCACCCACACAGTGCTTAATGATAAAACACACCCTGCATTACCTGTTTAATGGAACTCTGTCCCCACACACACACACACACACACACACACACACACACATACACACACACACACACACACACACACACACACACACACACACACACACACACACACACGTGCACCCGCTCAAACCACTTGCTGAAGGAAAGTTGGATGTCGAGACCTGGCGGAAAAAAGCGTAGATCATGGAATTTCCTCTTTTTTCACTGGTGTGAAACCAGCAAACATATATATTTAGATTTATTAGACCGATTTTTGGAAGAGAGTGGTGAAATCCCTCAGCAGCAGACATCGAGACATGGAGCACGGTGGCGGTGCCAAGGTGGCGTGTGTTTTTGGGGGTAAATGGACTCTTTTGTGAGCAATCAGCTCAGATGCAGGAGATGAAACAGTGAGTGCCATTAGCTAATTAAAACTGAGGTTCAGCGCATGACCCGACTTTTCCTCTGAATGCCACCTGAAACCGGAGCTGTCTGGTCACTGGGCGCAGGCGGCGAGTGACGTTGATATTAATGTGTTTGTACCTGTCTCTTACGCTCACTCTGGCCCCTGTCTGGATGGCTTAGCTGCCACCACATCTCAGCTTGCTCGCTGGTTCTGAGTGTGGCTTCATGGTGTCAGCAGTAACCACCCTCACCTTTGGTGAAAACCTATAATGGTTGAGCTCCCAATGATTCTGATTTTGGAGAGTCCATGACTCCATGCCCACCGATTACCAACGTTTTGACTAATATTTTGTCAAAAAGTGTAAAAGGCTCTACTTTATTTAAAAACCTTAGATTTTATTAAAGTTTCTATATGAGAATATTTAACTTATAAGCAAACAATTTATTAACACTAAATACAAATAACCTTATACATAAATCAATAAATGAATAAATAAAGTGTATAATTTTTTTTTTCTATATAGGAAAAGCACATTTTAATTATATAATAAACGAGCAAATAAGTAAATATAAATACACACAAACTGAACTTTACTTTAACCACTTAAGTCTTATTGACCATTTAAAAAAGATTGCTCATCTACAATTCGCAACACTATGGACACCAGGTTGAAAGTAGTTAAAACACATCAGCAGCATCATTTCCTGATACCACTGTCATCCAAAAAGTAAAATGATTGCTGAGACATTTCAGTCAGGATAACTCATTGTGAACATAAAATGGAGCAATATATTTATTATGGTTTGGCAGATTAATTGGATTTGGCTTTTATAGGTAGTCTGATAAAGTCCATCTTCCAACCATATAGGGACTCAGAATCCCCCGTAAATAAACGGATCCAAAACAACAGGTGGTAGCTGGGGTGGTGGAGGGTGTTTGAGCAAGACAGCATTGGTGAGAGCAGCAGCATATGTATGAGCAGCAGCAAAAGCAAGCAGGGATGAGTAGTGCAAACCTCCAGATTAAATTAGAGCGGTCTGAGAATGAAATTAGTGTGTGATTGGATTTGTGTATGTGAACGTGAACTAAAATGAGATGCTGCATCTCAAGGGGCCATCCTCTCAATAACATTCTGACAAATTCTGGGGAAAAAAACACGGAGTTTCCTGACAGAACTTGCTCTGCGCATGTCTGTGACAAGCGCTCATCAGGCAAAGTGATATATCGGTCAGGCTCTAATCCTTACATGCAGCCACACAAGCACACTCACACTCACACTGCACACATGCATGCATGTTTGATTATACCCTTGAATTGCCAACGTAAAACTGTGCTTTTGAAAAAGGTTCACACACCAAAACCATCCTTCTTCAGTGTACTGTATGTGACAGGGTGTGTGCCTGAGTACGTCTTTCCTCTGCAATGTTTTTATGGCGTGGCTCTGCAAAAGGCTGGCTGTCTATGACGTATGTGTGTGAGTGTGTGTGTCTCCGGAGCTAATCGCACAAATCTCGCTGGACCGATCAGCGCTAAACTTTGTACTGTATGCAGGCTCCCACTATAGGAAGTACTGTCTGCCACTTAAATTTATGCTATTTGAAATATTTTGCTTTGATTAAATGGAAAAGTCAACAAGGCTGTGGTCACGCTGAAACTTCTCAAATTTGGAGTCATAATGTCATTGAAACATCATAGATAACGGATGTCACAGACTGCATGGTCACATGAAGTGTCAGCTCCCAGATCTACATTAGAGCCCTTCCGTGTGGTTCCTCAAATGCTTAGATTATGAAAAAAGAGAGAAGGGAGAGTATGATGACTTGGTCCTCTTCTCTCAGAACAGCTTATGTAGACATACAGTAGGCTACACACATACTGTACAGTACAAACACAAGTATACAGACACACAAGCACATACATTATATGGGTAGAACCCCTCTTCTGTAGCTGCATAGGACAAGGTCTACATATAGCTCATTTCAACTGTAAGTAATCAGAGTCAATAAGGCAGAAATGGTACTGATTCAGCATGTCGCGACTAGCTGCGTGATTAGGAAATGCAGTACCTAAGCTCTGTTAAACTGGCAAAAAAATCCCCAATCAGAGCCTAAATTGGATACTGTTGTTAGGGTCAAACTATCTGCATTTTAACCGAAGGTCCAGTGGTGCCTCCGCTCTCTCCACTGAACAATTTACATAATTAACGCTGTCAGTCAATCATTCGTCAGTCAGAGGAGTTCATCAGGTAGCTTGATTGTTTGATTTCTCCAACAAAGCCGTAATCTCGTCCTGCGGTTATCTCCTGGCCTCCTGTCAGTTTCAATGTGCCACTCAGCCACATGGCCGTCATGCTAACAGTAAGGCAACGCTGTCCATATGTGATATTAGTATGATGAAACCGCTGGCAGAGAGGCTCTGAGACTGATGTTTTGGCACGGCAATGAAAGCCCTGGAAATAGATGGATCTTGCTTGTTTTCCTTGTCGAGTGGGCTAGGCCAACTTCTTGTCAGGCCGTAAAAGTTTTCCAGTCAATCTTTTACAGTAATGCGATCCAGTTCCCTCCACACACTCACTCACACGCGCACACACACACACACACACACACACACACACACACACACACACACACACACACACACACACACACACACACACACACACACACACACACACTCACACGCTCACACACACACACACACACACACACACACACACACACACGCACCACCCTTTCTCTCTCCCTCTTCATGTCTTGCTTTCTCCCTATGTCTCTTTCTCTTGGATCTGGTGTTTGTAAAGTGGCACGGTTTTGATACATGCACCACATATTGCACAACCACAACAAGATATGCATCAACACTCTCTCTAGCCACCTCTCTTTAACCATTTAAACCCTATCTATATATTTCATTGACACCCCCCCAGAGAGAGAGAGAGAGAGAGAGATCAGCTAATCGCCTATTTTTTTCCAGAATGTTCGTCCCAGAATTGGGTATCTAAGGTGGTTAAACTAATGCGAATGGACACAATAAAATCAAGCAAAAAGAAAAATATGAGGAAAACAGAACAGCTTCTAAGCTACTCAAATGCGTAACCAGGTATCAAAGCGTGGAGGATCTACTGCATGTGATATTCCCTAATTGCATTTGTCTGGAATGCAATATTTTGAGTTTGCAATTTCCTTAATATTTAATCACGTTCCGGTATCGGAAACCTGAGGAACCTGGGGGCTGTGACCGGCTGGCTATACATTGCACAAAGATTGTGTCATAATTGTGTCCCATCCAAAAGCTTAATCAGTTTAACCTCTCCAGTGAGCCAGATCGCTTTACTTAATACATGGGAGGGACGAGGCTGGGGCTGTGCATGCGCTGTATGTGGGTCTTCGTCATGTTCAGGGGCTATCGGATAGAAGTGGACCTGGGTCCACTTTGGGGAGCAGAGAGGGAGGGGGGAGTGATCAACTTGCACATTGGGATCTCTGTCTGAGGTCATGGGCCTGTTACAGTATGAGCGTGAATCCTCCCTGTAGTACTCTAAAATGCTCCCAGGTTGTCGGTCTTTAATAACGGGCTTTCTGGCTAGTGTGCCGTCACGGATCACGTGGAATGCGGAGGCGTAAGTTAACTATTTCTCTGCCACGGTCTGACAGATAATTATACAGCAAAAACATATTTGTGGCATTTCAAAAAGTAAACTCAAACAAATCCTTTCTTGCCAGTTGGACACACTAAAACACAGGACTCACCTTTGTACCCAGACACAATTTGCGCCTCAGCAGCCACTCCGCAAACACACCCACCGAACCGCAGCGGGTGAGAGTGTATGAGCGTATCTGTATGTGTGAAAAGAGGTCAATCTTTCAGCGCGACCCGGTGGGGTTTTGAGGCATTGGTGTAGTCTGCGAGCAGACATCACACAGAGCCGAGCCCAGAGCAACATCTGCCCCCAGCCTCCATGCCATCACCCGACAAACAACCAAACAAGAGGGACATTTACACAGCTCCAGACCGTGTCTGCCTCAGGGCCAGACCACAACCCTGGAACTACAGTATCCCTCCACCCAGTCCGTCCCCCACACCAAACTACGTTAGATTTGGGGCTAATGTATGTGGGCAAGTGAGCCGCTACTGTACAACATAAACACTAAGAGAAAATATGGATAAATTATGTAATGAAAGATATGTTTACATTTAGTGTGTCATGTTTAAATGGTGCACTGCGCCATTCCGCGGTTAGCATGCCGGGTTTAATTTGAACCTTTTCGGAATGATTGCGAAGGCCCAGAAGAGCCAGACCAGGACGGCAATCAAATCCAACGTGATGTCATCCCAAAGAAACGATGGTTTGTCCAGAATTCGTTGTGAAGTGTGATGCCTGATGTGGTATGCACTGAACGCGCACTTCAGAGCGTTTGTTTTGGACCGTTAGCAGACTGCAGTCCTCAAAATGTGGTTCGCAGCTGGGATCCAGTGGAGCAATTAGAGCTTTGAATGGTTGGATGTCGCTTCGCTGTTTGCTGCTTGTTGCAAGGCTGGTTGTCCATCCATCTCTGCTGCGCTGTCCAGGCTGGCAGGCTGCACTTCACTGGTCCTGCCAGCCAGAGAGAGAGAGAGAGAGAGAGAGAGAGAGAGAGAGAGAGAGAGAGAGAGAGAGAGAGAGAGAGACTTTGGCAGGTGAGAGCCTGAGACAGGGAGAGGAAAAGAGAGTTAGGCTATACTTACTTAATACTTAATATACATAATTTATACTTTGTCATATTATGCCGTGCTGAAAATAGCCGTTCCGCAAGCTCACAACGCCGCATTGTGACGTGTTGTGAGCTTGTAGGTTATAGTTATTTTTGGCAAACAACACCATTGTACGATTAACCATCTAAAGTCTGAAATGTCCTGGGCATCAGTGTCCTGAAATGTCCTCGTCCTCTCAGTGGGACATTTCAGGATGCTGATGACCAGGATGTTTGCATGTTTTACTGCCCTGCTTTCATATGACAGTTGAATCACACACAATGGAGGATCTGATATTTAAGAGCAGATTTACATTCCCCCCATAGTGTTTTACACCCCAATGATCACTAAATGTCTCCAGAAAGACTTTCTCTCTCTATCTCCATAATCTTGATCTCTCTCCTCTCTCTCTCTCTCTCTCTCTCTCTCTCTGTCCCCCTCCCTATCTCCCCCCTCTCTTCAGCAGTTCACTTTCAAACATCTGTTTTGTGTTCAATCTGTTCAGCTTTGGAATTAGTTTAACATCGATGTAAAAAGGGTTTATGCCAGGCTTAGAACCACAGTTGTTTAGTTTCTGCAGAGAATTACAGCATAAAGTTAGGGCAGGTTCTTTTTATTCTTCCGTCTTACCCCCACACCACCCCCTGCCCCCCCACAACACCCCCCAGCCCCCCCACTCCCTTTGGCCTGTTCCGTAACACAGACTTCTCAGACTGTCACGTACAGACTGTCATTTAAATTTCACTGCTTCCTTTTCCGAGACAAAACCCAACCGAAATCAGTATCACTGATGTGCCAATTTTGGATGATTTAAGCCAAGAAATTTAGATTAGGTCATGCGCAATTTAAAGTACAGCCGGTGCGAATGGATATTGTGTATGAGAAAAACCCAGTGTCATGCCGTATAGCCTGCAGTCTCACTGGCAATTTTGTGCAAAGGCAGTAAGTGCCAGGCTTCGACTCATATTTCGGCTAACATAAACAAATGTCTGATGAGAAATTTCAAGGAAAATATTCCATAAATATGAAAATGTTTACCGTGGAATACCAGCAGACACTGGAACCTCACAATTTTTGCCCTTGGCAGGTTGCTTTTGTCCAGTGTAATTGCACAGGAATGAGGTGTTGTTTTTCTTCACTCAAACGAATGTTTTCCTATTGGAGCATGGGCAGATACACACATTAGTAGTGAGAAGGGACTGACATTATTGAATGTGATAAGTGAACCACTCAGTGAAATGTGGTTTTGCATTGATTTATTGAAACGTAAATGTAGAATGATGTGCGAAAGTGTATGCACTGTTTGATATGCCCGCGCCTTGATAAGAACTGACACATTGGATGACTGGCACAGTCTGATCTATTGCAACCAGCCATATACCCATAACTGGAAACTGGACCCTCAAACCCGCAGAGAGAAAACAGAACACAGCCTTATGGCGTGCTGAAGAGCTAACATGTTCAGGGGCACCGTGGCATCTCGGTTACTCCACAGTTCTTGGGCAGCTGCCGTTTCACCCAGAAAGCTTTTTGTGGTCTGGTGCCCCTCCAGAGGCTTGCGTAAATGCCTTCTCCCCTCTCCTCGCCCCTGCATGCCCGAGTCCTTTGGCTGGTGTTGATCACAGTGCCATCTTGACCTATTGTTTAATTTCACCGGCATGTTTTCCCTCTGAATATTGTGGTGCCTCTGGCGTCAATCTATTTGACTTGGCAACCCACGGGAGTTCTGAAATGTTTATTTGTTGTCACGTCAGAGTTATGGAGTGGACCAATGTATGCTATAATGGGTGTAAGCCTTTAGACAGCTGTGTCAACTCGCCTTGTGTGGACAAGGAATGGCGGGCCAAAAAAACGAAAGAAGGGCTCTTGTTTCTTTTAACCGAGCACTTCTTCATCATACCTGATCATTGTGAAGAGTAAGACCCAGGGATATGTTCTGTTTCTGTTGTCTGGGGAGTACGATTTTGACCCTTGGCTTCCTTATTTTTGGCTGCTTGTAATTTTGACAACCTAGAAACTTAAAGGGGAACATTGCCAATATTTAACATGAATTCTATCATTCTATTTTGAGGAGGATGTTAAAACACTCCTCACTTCTCGAGCACTCAGGCTGGAAATTCACAGTGTAAAACTACACTGTAGGCTGGCGGAGAGAGTGAACAGGATCCTGTTAAATACCAGCAAAGTTCAATAGCTGAGTGGGTAGGCCGCGTGGGACCGTGTCACTGGTTCGACTGGACGCTTATGTCAGGACCATGTGTCCCTGAGCAAGACACTTAACCCCTAAGAACCAGGCCTGGACTGACCACTTGACACACTGGGCATAAGCAATGAATTTGTGTGTGTGTATAAATGTGACTGAACGGTAGAGGCTGGGAATACAACCTGAACGAATAACAAAACACTGAAAGATGGAGAACGTGGTGGAGATGACAAGTGAGGAGAGAAAGCTGCTTACACACAGAGCCAACCATCACACTGGATTAAATCAGATAATCGTCCCAACAAAAGAGCAATAAAGCCGATCAATTGATGAATTAAACATATTCCCATTGTGCACAGTGATCGTGGATGAACTGCCATCCGTCATCCATAAACACCGCTGGTATCAAATGGAGTCATGGAGTCCATTCAGGTTTGTAGCACTCTATTGTATGGCTGAAGGAAGAGGTCCTTTTGCCAGATAGACGAAGAGACAGACAGAGAGAGCGATAGAATGGAAGCAGGTGTGAGTGAGAGGGGCAGGACAGATTGAACCCCGGGTGTCAGCCGCGGCAGCGGCCAGCACGCTCGTCAAACAGGATCCCATATTGACTGCCAGTAACATCAGTCCAGGCGCCGTCTCAGAGCACAGATCGTGTTTAGGATTTTTCATTGCATTCCCCCCCAGTCTGTCTTTTTCACAGTGGCCTCGGGTTACATGAATGAGTTTATAATTAATGCCTTGATGGTTACTAATGGCCACGGCACTGAGAGCTTTGTGATGCACTCTAATTAGCCATTAGAAATAGTTAGGGTAGCTACTGTAGTGGGCACACACTGTCACTTGTCGGATAAAGATAGGGGACTGTTACAGTGGCCTGTCAGAGAACAACAGGTTGCAGCAAGGAACCTTTTACTAAAACACAACAACACGTATATCCAGTAAATATTCATCCAATGTGCAAGCCCACAAACATTTATGCTATTTTTACCAATATAAAGATACCATGTCCAAGATACAAAGTTCAGTTTTGCACAGAAAACATAACCCAACTGCTGTATGTTGAGTATCAGTATCAGTGTGTCAAAACACTGTCCATTCCTATTGAGAAGTCTTGACGTGGATCCAACAGGTCACTTGACTGAAACTTGACCCAGTCTTTTCTAGACGGTGAGTGAGACTCAAAGGGGGAACTGCATAAGTTGGCCCGTTTTCTTACAGGCAACAATTACTTCTAGACAACCTGTGCCACTTGACCACAATGAAAATTCAATATGCTGAGAGTGGAACCCGGGGACCTGGAATGGAAGTTGGTTCAGTTCACAGCTAGTGCTGTATGATAACACTGTATGATATCCCCTTTTCCTTTCATTCTTTTTCCTCTCTTTAAGAAGTTGACCCTATTTTCCTCCTTCCCTCAACCTGGTGAACCGGTAAACCCAGGGCTGGCTGGTTCAGGAGGAAATCACATCTTAGCCCTCCTAATGTGATGCAGGGCCGCAGAGCCGGTAGACATTTGAATGCAGGCCCCTGAATCGCAGCAGGTTAAGTGTTTCCATGAAGCCTCGCCACATTGTTGTGCAGCCAGCAGGACTCGCGTTGTGCCAGGGCCTCTGCAACGTAACAAGGGGTTTAGATCCATCATCGCACTTCCTCCTCAATCTCCATCAAACCGCCTGCTAAGAGGAACAAACCAGCTGGGGCCTGCTCATTATGGGAGCAGCCTCATTTAGTCATCATAGGAGCGCTTCCTGTTGTGCCATCCTGCATAGTTTTTAATCTGGCCCCCCAAACTATGCGGGCATGAGTGCAAAATGGCTGTTCAGAACAATTTCTTTAGTCATTTACATGACTACTTCCTCCCACCAATTTATCGGCTGAGCTAGCGCTCTGTCGCTCGCTTGTTCATTCCCATCTGGACAACAGTCCTGGGCTTTTAGTCATTTGCTGTGTGTACTCATATCTCACCATTCATAAATCAAGGCTTCTCAAAATGTGGGAGGAGGCAGGGGTGTGTGTGTATGTATGTGTATGCGGGGTGTGCATGAAGAAAAAACTAAGTGTGTGTGAATTCATCTCCATCAAGTTTGGAGAGATGGAAAAAAAAAACTTTTGCTATCTTTGATTCAAATTAGGCCGCTATTTGCAACAGATGAGGCTGGCCGCTAAAAGGGTCTCGCTTGGCTGTGGAAATGATATGTGTAAACTATGTAATGCGAATGTTTTAGCCAAGCTGTGTTTAATTTTGTATCCTGACGAAGCGCATGAGAAACCTGCCTCTCCTTAGCTGTCCCGTTGGATCATATGGATATAATTTCATCCATTTACGTTTTTGTGCTCTTTGCTGTGGTTGCCACGGGGCATTTGAAGGCAGGCAGATTAAATACACATGTCCCTCCCAGCCGCAGCCAGAGCGCTGCGCTCCACAACCTCCCCTCAGAACAGATCCTAAAGTGTTGGTGGTTTTCCTCATCGGTCAGAGCTGAGAAAAGACACCTTATGATAAACCAACTCACTTCCTCCAGCTTTTTCTTACACATATATTAAGTATAAATATCGTTGCTGTCAAGCAGAAGCCTTGTATGTTTATATTTCAACTTTTAGTTTTTGTTGTAAATCGATGCCCTATACGAAATATGTGAAAGTAGCCAATCTGCAAGCTCAGCGCGCCATGGTGCAGCACTCTGTGAGCTTGCAGATTGCTATATTCCCCACTTTTTGAAAGTGAAAGTGGTTATTTCTGTCTGGGTTTTATAAATATTAAACCAATGAAAAGCCTTAATAACAATAGCTATAAATTACTATGGACATATGTGATTTCCACACGCCTGTATAACTTTATAACATACTGTAAGGTTTTTTTGCACAGCATTTCTTCTCTCCAGCGCCCTCACAGCCAGTCACCACCTTGTACACCAGCTTTGCCAATTAAGTAGCCGGGATGCATTAGCTAAAACTAATCAAAGCGGAAAGCTGATGGAGCTTGTTAAGACCCTGAGTACTTTTAGCTTTTTACAGTGGGGCTCTCTAAACATGAGTAATAGTGGATTTTATGCTAGTTAGCAGCCAAACAATTTAATCCGAGCCACCAGTCGTTAGTCGTAAGCCCTGTACCGCAATTACTTCCCGGGCTGGAGAGAAATATTACTGTGCTGAAGAAGATATCAAAGGATTCCCTGGCGTCCATTGCGGCAGCCCTAGGAAATCTCGAGACTAGCTGTCGAGGGAGACAATCTTGAAGTTTATTCTTGGGAAAAATACGAGTCCTACCGGTGATGACCTCGGCTATAAAGAAGCAGAGACATACTTTTTCCAAGGAGGGGAATCTCTGGAGGAAACTCTTGTCGTACCTTTGTTCCTACTCTTTCTTTTCTTCTTCTGTTTTTTGTTCTCTCTCCCTCCCACTCTTGTCTATAGTGTCCCTCTCCAAACCACTTTCTCTATATCACTATCCCAGTGATTCTCAATCTTTAAATTTAAAGGACCCCCAGCTTGAGATTTTTTCTTTTAGACAGACATCTGTCTGTCTAAAAATTCTCTAACCAGATTCTCTATCCTGGATATGAGCATGGGCCCCAGCCCCAGTGAGTCCCACTCACCCCTCCACACCCCTCTCCATAACGGGCAGTTTGTTCCCATCATCTGCCGCTCCTGCAGGCTGCTAATGAGCCGCTGCTTGTGAGGAGAACTCACTACACTGCTGCCTTTTAGCCTCAACACTGTTTGGCCTTCTCCCTGCCAGTCAGGAATCATTTCCCATGGAGGCCTCAGGCGGGCCGCACCTCCGCGGCCCAGCATGCCAGGTCCATAATCTGTCTGTTGTGATCGGCTAACCCGTCCACCCCATCAGCTCCCCCGCCCTCCTTAACGTCGTTCGGCCCCTCATACCGCTTTCAGACCTGTTCCAACTGTGTCAAGACGCACTGTCACCCCCAATGTTTACCAAACTCCTGAGCCCCCGTCTCTGGGCCGAGGCGGTGTCAAGCACAGCTCAAACTGATGCCAGCGCCACTCAAGTTTGTGCGGTGATCTGCCGGTTTACCTTAGACGCAACGCGAGCATTGAAAAGGGGGGAAAGCCAAACATGTTTAAAGTAATTAATGTGATTAGCGCCGTCTAAACTGTTTTCATAGATAATATCAAGGGTAATATCTGTCCTGTGTGGTTTCAGGCGCTTCACCCACCGCGGGCTGTTTATACCCTCCTGTTTGAGGACGACTACAGTCCATGGTTTGTGTTCATCAAAACTTATGCAAACTAAGTTCAGCCATCTCCAAAGTTCAAATCATACAGGGCACACACTTGGGTGTCATTATTATAACATATGCCATTTGGGGACTGTATCAGTTTTCCCCACTTGTCTGAAGCATACTCTTACTTACAAAATATGTTTTTTTACACTTTTAGAGCAGAAATATGTGGTCACAATGTGGACATGGATGCCAAAATCTGCTAATAATACTGACAAAGATGTGTAGAGTATTCTGTTTCCTCTCACTGCATTTGAAAACCATGGCACTGATATTAAATAAATTCCTAATTTAAGGAAACAAGAAACAAGATTGTTGTGGCATGCTGTAACGCTAAGTACAGATGACAACACCGATTTCCCAGAGACCTTCCAATCAATAAATCTTTTTTTTTGATCAAAGTTTTTTTATTAATGTTCACACGAAGATATTATACAACATTTTTCGAACATTTTTTCCCCTTTTTTCCCTCCCCCCAGAGTTCCCGCTCTGAAAGAGCCAATCAATAAATCTTGAACAAATGTTCTTTGGATTTAGAGGTATTGCTTACTGAAAAATCTAAAACGGAGAGTTCTAGGAAACTTGAAACAATAAAGGCACTTGAAACTATAACGGCCACCTCATGTGTCAGTGGAGATCACCAAAATGGAGATGAAAACGATGAACTCATTAGATTAATTTAAGACACAACTGAACTCAAACAACATGGGAAAATACTAACGTCATTTGAATGACTACAAAGAGGGAACAATCTACCAATGGCATAAAGTCACCCTACTTCATGAAAACAGAGAACCAGAGTCAAAACAGGTGTCTCCTGACAAGCGAAGCACACAAGTGAGAATCATAGCTATAAAGAGTGGAGTTATGGCAAGCTGGCTTACATAATATGGGGGTGGTGTGGACATGAGGTCCAGTGGCCAATAAGACTTTGGGCTGCATTTTCGTCTGATCTTTCTAAGTACACTGTTTTGGGATTTAGCAGTGGGGAAGCGGTGTTCAGGGTTGGGAAGTAACGGATTACATGTAATCCGTTACTGTAATCAGAGTAAAAAAAAAAACGTAACTGTAACGTCTTAGAGTACATTTTAAAATGTGTAATCTGGATTACAGTAACGGGGGTGTTGTAACGGGGGTTACATGAGGATTACATTCTCCCCTTCCCCTCATTAATTTGACAAACAAGTTATAAATTATTATAACACCAAACGGAATGGATTGGAGTTGAGCGCAGCGCGCACCTCTCTGACTATGTGTAAAATCCTCACAGTGGAGGCTGCTGCTGCATCAGTGCGGTGTTGCCAATTTGCGAGAGAAATAAGAACCAGGTCTATGAAAACAAGCCCAAAAGAAGCGACTATAAAAGGCCACACGAGCACTTCAAAGCTATATATATATTGTCCATTAAACAATGTGCATATTTATATATGTTGGCTATTTGAAAATAGACGATCTACAAGCTCACAACCGTTCTACTATTCTATTCTATTATTTACAAGCAACTTCAGAAAAATAAACCCAATGTGGCTTATAATAATCAGACCAGGCAACACTGCAGAGATACTAGATAGGAGAGCATATATGATATATTGGATTGGGGATAAATAATGGGTGGCGCAGTCTTCTCTTTTAGGTCAAATACAATAGAGCACCGAAGTCTGACGTCACTTTCAGTAGAGGGCGTCTGTCCCCAGGTTCATGTATTTGTTTAGTTGCATTGAAATCCCCATTGAGGCGATTTGAGATCACCTCATATAACAACTGTGTTTGAAAAATGAACATGTCACCCCGGCCGCTTCACTCATATGGATATGAAGAATCAACTGACTGAGAGAAAACGCTAATGTTACTGCTACTGAATTAGTTAGATTTTCGCTAGAATCAGACTGTATCATATATGAGTGACTGACTGTTGCAAACGATACAGAGACACCTCCCTGACAATAACGCCGAGACAGCTTGTTTATCTTTGGACCACAACGCTTATAGTAGACGATATTAAGATCACCCCATGTTATTCTCCATAGGGAAATTACTTCCGTGAACCAGGGGAATGGTCGGGATGAGCGAGTTACGTCAGGACTTCGGTGCTCTATGAGGCACACTGCATGGTGTTCCGTGAGACAAGTCCAGGTGTGCCTTGGGATTCTGTGACTATACTGGAGCACATCCTCCTCATCCTGCTCATTGCTAGCACCGCTTTCTGCGCTTTGTAAGCTTCTTGTTTACTCTGTCACTGAATAACAGTTCCATGTTCCAAATAATAATAGTTAAAAACTAAAAAGTTAGAAAAATAAGGGGACCCATAACAATGTATCTGCAACCCACAATTGGGTCCCAACCCAGTGCTTGGGAACCATTGCACTAAAACACTTTGGCATAAAATGTCCCGTGCAGGTCCTCCGCTGCATGAGTAATACCCGTTCACCCAGAAGTGGCATTTAGCATTAGTTCCCCCAGCGGGCAGGAAAACTTCATGCTCGCCTGTCTCTGTGCCAGCCCACCTCGCTGAATAATAACACACTCTTACACGATTAACACGCTTTCCTCCACAGCCCCCAAACTCTAATTTAGCCTCAAATTTGTATTGCGGAAAAAGAAAGCAATGAAAAGAGTGATTATTTCCCTTATACATAAATACGCACATTTTGGCGCGGTCGATAATGCCCGTGTTTGTTTTTCGAAACTCTCAACGCTCGGCGCCGTATTTCGGGAGTCAGCGTGAACCGTGTCTGTCCGGGCTGGCATGGCCTGTATGGATGTTCCCCACGCTCTCTGACTTTTATTAAACTTTCCCCCTGCGCGGCTCTCGCTCACTCCCTGTCTTACTTTCCGTCCTGCTCTCTTGATTAGCCGTAGCTTTAGAATAATATGCTTCTACTCTACATTGTGTGCTTTGACACTTAGATATTTTCCATACCGTGTGTGTGTGTGTGTGTGTGTGTGTGTGTGTGTGTGCGTGCGCGCGCGCGTGTGTGTGTGCGTGTGCGTGGGTGTGTGTGTGTGTGTGTGTGTGTGTGTGTGTGCGTTTGTTCGTTGCGAGCTTGTGTACACACATGCATGTGCACTTGCCTCAGTTGCCTGTGTGTGTACTGTAGTCCTTAAACTGTAAATGTGTGTACTCTCGTGTCAATGCCTGCATGTTTGTGTGTGTGTGTGTGTGTGTGTGTGTGTGTGTGTGTGTGTGTGTGTGTGTGTGTCTGTGTGTATGCATGCATATGTCTTTGTGTGTACAGTATGTTGAATGCAGCAGGGTGGGCCTGCCTTCACAGAGCAGCAGAGTATACAGTATCTCATGACATGGGTGAGATCTATGGTCTGACAGATCACCTGACATGGCTTCATAACTGATGTTTTCCCTTGCTCTCCCCACATTCCAGCCTACCGCCTCAAGGCTTCTGATTTGTGAAGTTTGCGTTGGTGTCTAATATCGTGCGTGTCCATATTTATGTGTCTGTATTATCTACAATGTGTCTGTTATTGTTCCTTTACTGCGTGTGTATGTGTGTGTGTGTGTGTGTGTGTGTCTGTCTGCATGGCAATAGCAGTCACTCAGAGTCATTTACGATGTCTGAAATCACATACTGTAGTTTTCCTCAAAACCTTCATAAGAACTTATGTTTTACTACACCTTGCCGTAAGTAGACAGTTTAATCACATTCAACATGGTGTCCCTATCTTGGGCATGTAATGTGAAACTTTTCAAAGATTTTCAACAAACATTTTGTTGATGGGCCATTTTAATAAAATTAAGTATTTACGGCTTAAATGGTTAATTGTTGGTTGTCATTGTCTGGAGAAACAACAATATTTGTGATACAATCCATATTGACGTAGAACATTCCCCTTAGTGTTTTTCTTTGCTTTTCTCTGTGTTCCTCTAATTCCCATGATACATTCTGCGGGCAGGCTTTGGGCTGGCACACCCATACGATCTATGGCCATATTACAAGAACCTGAATTGTAACTTGTGAGTCATATTTTCTGAAGTCAAGATATCTAAAAATATCACTATTTTGGTGTAAACACAGAGAATATGGACAATGTCAGGCCCACCGAGGGTAGCAGCTAATAAAGCCCAGATACTAAGGGTTATAGTTTTCACATTAACAGAATTTACTCCAGCAAGTGAGTGACATGACTGGAGTAAACTTTTTAGCACAGCACTGTTGGATGAAGTTGAAGATTATGATTGTTCCTTTTCAAAACTTAACTATGGTTGGCTCTATACCGCTCTTTCCCTCCTCTACACTAAACAGCTTTTCCAAAAATAGAGGATCCACCAGCTATTTTGTGCTGAATGTTCACCCCCAGAATAGGGGCATCATTTATACTCCAACGACGGTGTCGCTGGCTGACAAGAACTGATCTTATTATTAGGTTTTAGTCTCTCTCTCTCTCTCTGACACACACACGTGCACGCACAGTGCCGTCAGGTCACCTGACACAGCTCTAACCTGACAGGCTTAGGTTTCGTCCATATTAAATGGAGCAGCGTTGAATAGAAGGCCCTGCCTGCGTTGTGTCTGAGTGAATGAAGGAGGCCAGGATGAAGCCCAGATGAGGCTGAAGGCCCATTAGAAGAATGGTGTCACTCTCTCCTTCTCCGTAACCCAAGCTGTCGTCAGCAGGCTTCACTAAAGGTCAGGATCCAGTGGACGGCAGGCTGCACCTCTGTGACCGCTACATGGTGCTTCAATTTAACCCTTTTACACTGATGAGGAGGCAGTAGTTGTAGTTACATCAGTAGCAGTGGTGGAAAGTAATTAAGTACATTTTCTTAAGTACGGTACTTATAAATACTATTTTGAGGTATTTGTACTCTACTTGAGTAATTCCAACTTCCTATACTTCTACTACATCTCGGATCCCAAATATTGTACTTTTACTCCACTACATTTATTTGAAAACTTGAGTTACTTTGTAGATTTTGATTATTATTATAAAACACACATTAACCACTTCAGCCCTATGCATTATAGATTATTGAACCCATTTATTTCAGTGTGCAACTGTGCACACACACAAACCACACCCCCTAAAGCATTACCTTTAGGGCAGCTGTGGCTGAATGGGTGAAGAGGCTGCCTGGGAATCAGGCCCCCCGGCCGCCCAGCCTTGTCCCTGAACATGATCACTGTGAACCTGGCCTCCCTGTTTTGGGCATGTCAAAATGAAGAAGAAGAAGAAGAAGAAAAATACTTTCTATAAACACTTGCGATAGGTTGTGAGCTTGCAGTTTGGCTATCTTAGCTATTTTAGCATGACACTATCACACGACAAAATATCAAATATAACTTTGTTCACTGGTGAAAAGTTGGGAAATTCCTGACATCAGCCTGAATTCTGAGATCCATACCTTGTTACTTTGATAAAAGCAGCAAACGAAAGATGTGTTGTCTTGGTAACCAGTTACAGTTTACATACAGTTTGTTTATCAAGGTTGTTATAGTAACATGCAATTTTAATATAAATTATCATGAGCGTGATTAGACTGCATGTGTTTGAGATGATCCAATATAGAATATTATAATGGCCATAATATTGCCCATCACCTGCTGTTGTACTCGCTTGATTGCATCTTCCACCCTTACTCATCTACTGTACCACTTCATCATGCATTTTTCCTCATCATTTTCAAAGCTTCCCTAACATCCACTATTCTCTTGCTCGCACGCACGCACGCACGCAGACACACTTCTTTTCTCTTCTCTTCTCTTCTCCACCTCCATCCTACCAACATGTCTTCCATGCTCCCGTGGCTCCTGATCGGTGCATAAAGGCCATGCATCTGGATCCCCTCAGATAGGGTGACAGGTCAAGTGACCGATGTGAGCTCCTCCATGGCCCATTGTTGTGGGAACCTGTGGCAGTCAAGACTGGGTATTGATGTCAAACGTGTGCAGCTAACTGAATACATGAGTGGGATTAACCTTGGGAAGATATACGTTACACTGAGCCACCGTGCCTGTAATAATGTTCTGTACTGTGGTGCACCCATACACTTAATCGCTGTATATACAGTAACATGTACAGGGGGGGGGGGGGGGGGGTTCTTCTTGAGAGGGAGGTGCCTTGTCAGCCAAGCGGCAATGTTTTCCACTTATAGGAGCGGACTGGGAGTGGACGACATGTGAGCAGCGCCATGAATAATGTGTGTGTTAGCAAATCTGTGGTGTTCATTGGCTGAGTGGTTCGGGATCAGATGCTGGCCCCGGTCAGGATGAGAAGAAGAAGCTTGTTTACCGTCACTGTCACTTGTCTATCTAATGCACCATGCACAACTGAACAGGACAGGACGCTATGCATTACAGCCCCATTAATGGCTGCCGTATACGGCAGACTACAGTTTCTACTGTAACATAGCACAGTCTTTAGCCCGTGACCCAAAAGAGAGATTCGATGTGTGCCTGCTGGACCCAAACTACTAGTGAAAATAATCTACAAGCTTTGAATTTATGGAATTTCTTCGATTTTTTTATTTCTTCATGAAATGACTGTAAAAATCATTGAATTTAGTTTTTAATTCATGAAATAATGTTGCTTTTTTGGGAATGTTGTTTTATGAATGTTTTGAAATTATTATTAAAAACAAAATGTAGGAAAGAAAAAATAAAGTGACCCGGAAAAATGTGTCTGCGAGTCCGCGACCCACAAATGGGACAAACCCAGTGTTTGGGAAGCAGTCAGAGGCAGCCGGGTGTGGAGCCCATGCTTCCTACCTCTCGAGCAGGAACGTGTCGTTCTCCAGCTAATGGCTTTTCAATGGCTTTTCGGAACGGCTGCGAAATTCAAGAGGGTGGGAAAAAAAAACCTGACCACCATTGCTGCTGCTGCTGCCCCACCGTGTTCTCGGACGCTTCTCTGTTTTTCCATGGCCGCGATGCACGCATTCCCTTGTGCTGCATGGAGAGCCACGGCGTAGAGTGAGCTCCCACAGCTGTGTGTGTGTGTGTGTGTGTGTGTGTGTGTGTGTGTGTGTGTGTGTGTGTGTGTGTGTGTGTGTGTGTGTGCGTTGGTTAGTGTGATCAAGGGACAGATGCAGGGGGCATGAACATAGAGCCCACATTGTGGCTGTTGTGTTTACCATCATTGGCCTCATTGATCTAATTATCTTTCTCTCTCTCCCTTTCTCTCTCTCTTTGTGTGTGTGTGTGTGTGTGTGTGTGTGTGTGTGTGTGTGTGTGTGTGTGTGTGTGTGTGTGTGTGTGTGTGTCCTCCTCTGCATGATGCAGTTCGAGGGCTGCAACAAGGCCTTCTCCCGTCTGGAGAACCTGAAGATCCACCTGCGGAGCCACACAGGAGAGAAGCCCTACCTGTGCCAGCACCCTGGCTGCCAGAAAGCTTTCAGCAACTCCAGCGACCGGGCCAAGCACCAGCGCACCCACCTGGACACGGTCAGCAACACAGCCTCCTCTCTCTCTCTCTCTCTCTGTCTCTCTGTCTCTCTGTCTCTCTCTCTCTCTCTCTCTCTCTCTCTCTCTCTCTCTCTCTCTCTCTCTCTCTCTCTCTCTCTCTCTCTCTCTCTCTCTCTCTCTAACTCTGTCTGTCTGTCTGTCGTCTGTCTCTGTCTGTCTGTCTGTCTGTCTGTCTGTCTGTCTGTCTGTCTGTCTGTCTGTCTGTCTGTCTGTCTCCTTCCACCTCCCACTGTCAACCCACAGTAGATCACTGTGTTAGTGGGTTGGACGTGATGTAAACACTGAGTCTTTGCAGCAGATGTCCTCCACTGTGAAATCCCCTGAATTTTATTGTGTGAGAACGGTCTGGGCTGTCAAAAATAAGTCACTATATTGATGGAGGGATGCTCTGGAATTATGATCTGTGTGTGCATGTGTGTGCGCGTGCACGTGCGTACGTGTGTGTGCGTGAGCATGTGTGTGCGTGCATGCGTGCGTGTGGTGTTCCATATGTACCGTATGTGTATCAAGGCCAGTTTTTTTTTTCACTTTCAATTAAATCAATGGTGAGAGTGCATTTTCAACTAAAAAATGTTGCCCTTAGAAGGCTGGAAAGGTCTTATACACAACCAGTGCAGAAACTAATTGAGAATGAAGGTTGCTTTTTAAATTTTTAAATAGACTGAATTGAATGTGAATCGACCCCAGCCCTTCCCTGGTGCGTGCGTGCGCTGTGCGTGCGTGTGCATGAACACATGTGTTTTCATGTAAAACACCCATAGTGCTAAACCCACCACCACCACCCACCCCCATACACACGCATGCACATACGCACGCACGCAGAGACAAGATGCAAGCCCCAGCGCTTAATTCCAAGCCCCAGTGCCCATTTCCATGTCTCGACTGTGTTACACTTCAATTTGTTAGCTGTCAGTGGGTGAGTGGTGTGGCGTTCTCACTCTCCCCACACCACCTGTGACACACCACAGATCATTAAATGATCAGTTCCATTAGGCTGGAGTCACAGCTCGGGCCCTAACACACTTGGACTGCATGCGGGGACTGGCTCACCACAGACAGAGCGCTGCCTGTTCCTCCAACCTGTGGAAAGGGAAGCATAGGAAAGCTTGAGTCAGCTATTGCTGCTACTCACTCAGTGGTGGAAGAAGTACTCTGATGGGGTTTTTTAATACTTAAGTAGATCTAACAATAACACAATGTAGAAATACTCTGTTACAAGTAATATTCAAACGTTTACTTGAGTAAAAGTATACTGGCATCAAAATTGACTTAAAGTAACAAAGAAAAAATAGCTACTCATGAATGGCCCATTTCCCCGGATTTCTTCAATTTTCTAAATCTTTTGCGCAGGATCGGCTATTTTTTAATAGATAAAGTATAGGGGCAGGGCTTAATTATATATGTATTTTTTTAAATAATCGAAACACAAAACTAGCTTAAAGTAAACCGACCCTAAACCCATTAGCAGCAAAGAGACAGGTCAAGCTGTCCTTCTCACCCCTTGAGATGCATGTTAAATGACGGGATTTCTCCATATAAATAATAGATCATTTCAGAAGCAAAACCTTCAAAATGTCTTCTAATTCTAGTCAACCAGGCCTGCAGTAGGCTCTGCACTGGGCAAATGTGCATGACATTATTTAAATAAACTAGAAATACGAGGAAATGGCAGAAATCTACTTTTAACGACAGCCCGGCAGAGTTTTCATGTTGCATGGTACAGTCATTAGTAGCCTATTATTGCCATCACCTGAGTGGGTCAGTCGTGTAACTTTCCCGACGTTAAGCCGTGTAAATGTTCAACAACACAGCCAACCATGCAAAATAACATTGACAGCTATGACGTGGCGAAAGCTTGACCTGCATAGCAACAGTAGCTAAACTATTTGGATTTAGCCTCACGTTGCCGATACTAATATACCACTGCGCTGCACTATGTCGTCTCGGGGCATATGCATATGCAATAGGGGCGGATGAACTCTGGCTGCGCTAGGCTAATTTGGATTGGCATTGGACAATTGCTTTTTGGGGTGGGATTTAGCGAAAGGCTAATTATCGTCGTGTAGTAAAAAGTACAATATTTGCCTCATATTTAGTGGAGTAGAAGTATGAAGTAAAGGGTTTGTCTGGAAAATTAACATACTCAAGTAAAGTAAAAGCACCTCCAAATTGTACAAGTAGTAGGCTACTTGACTAACTGTACTTAGTTATACTTTCCACCACTGATGCTATTTCTCCTGTCTCTGTGATTCCCAATCCTATAGCACTGAAGACTAAATAAGTGTAACTCAAGAAGAGTGCTGAAGTATAAATGAGGTGTTTGCAATGTAAATCGACTACCTCTAATTTACTGGGGTACACCATGTAGTACCTTTCAAAAATAAATCCCCTTGTAAGTCATTAAACCTGCTGTTATTGTTCATCTATTCTAGAACCTACAAGTTATTTAGATGAAAACCAACATCTCATAGTGAGTGAATATACAACAATATTGTTAACACACATACGCTTGTTCTGGTTTAAGAGCTGTGTGTGATGTCTGTTTGGATGACATGTCTTGGCTGTGCCAAAGCGTTGTGGTTGGTTCTGCTAAACGCTCACAAGTGAAGCAGCTTCTGCTTTTCTCGTGAAAAAGAACAATGTTGTGTGTGTTTGTTCCCACAGACACTACAATGTGCTTCTTATGTCTTAAGAAATATGGATGAAATTACCATGAGAGCACATGCAATTCTACTTTGTAAGGAAAGTAGACCTGCAACTATCGATGATCTTCTTTGTGATGATTATTCTATTGATTACTTCCGAATCTTCACTTTTTTGTGTGAATAATAACGCCCTACTAAGCCTACTTAATCATACTACAGCGTCACACAAAAGTATCAAAAATAGCAGATCTGAGAGATCGGAATGTGTTGCAAAGCTGTGAGTTTTGAACTTGTAGATCTGCTACTTTTGCTGTTTTTTATTTGAATCCTGAAAAGTTACAGTTTTGAACATGAGGTTTACACCAGACAGAGACGAATCATGATATCAACAATAACTAAGTCAATAATTAATTTACTAATATTTATTAGTCTGACTAACCAGTAACCACTTAAGAACAATTCTATACCATGTCGTATGATGGTGTTGCATAACAATACTGAAAATAGCAGATCCACTGTGAGCTTGTTGATCTGCTATTTTTGGCGATTTAGATTTTTAGATTCTATTAAAATTGTATTTAATCAATTAGTTTGATTCACTGTTGCACCCTTAAAGCAAAGCACAATATTAATGGTTCACATATTATATAGCTTTATATTATATCTGTATTTAACTGATATGACATCTTGTATAACAAAACGGCTCTACTCTATGTCCAGGAGATATGATTATAGCACATCTCCGTTTTTCACTGAGAAAAGTTCTCTCTTTTCTCTGCATGCATCCATCCATCCAGCCAGCTAGAGGAGAGGAGCACAGTCAAGCGCCATAGTAGGAGGTTGTCAACAAATAACAGATCTGCTAGCAAAACAAATATATTAATATAACTTGTAATTTAAATAGTTAATCTTGATACAGTACACATAATAAGTAATGTAATACTATTAATACTTTTTAAGGAGTAATAATTAACTACTTATGAGTTATTTCTCTGTCAGAATCTTTTTTCTTTAATTCAAAAACACTTTAGTGATCATCCCCACAAACGGTCAGGGTGCCTGTTCAGGGGGGGAAGAAGTTGGGGTGATGGCGTACCTCCACATGCGTTACGCCCCCCTAGTGATACCCTTCACTGTCAGGTGAAAAGAAGGTGCAGGTGGCTTGACGGCCCGGGTATCTGAGGAGACCCGGGGCTATCTTCACCCTCCCAATAACTAAAAATACATTGCATGGATGCACCTGGGACATATCCTCAGTGATGTATTCCAAGGTCATCGGGGTTTCGGGTCTACCAACATTCATACCCCTCACTCTGGCGACCCAGCCGGGGTTGATCAAATCCCGACTTACGTCCCAGTAGCTACCCTCGATCAGTCCATCAGGGAATGTGACTTATTGTGGAGGTTAGCAGAGATAGAGTACTCATAGAGAGGCTGGGGAATTGGGAATTGGCTTTACTAAATTGGGTTTTTTTCTTTTTCTTTTGTCTGGGAGGGGAATGTTTTGCTCAACAACATAGTCTCTCCATTATTTGTCTGCCTTGAGATCTCTGAGATTTATATTATTGAAAATTGCAACAAAAAGATTTTGAAAGGAAAATAAACACATTAGTATATTTCTTACACCTCTGACTTCTGCCCTCTCTTTCCACAGTAGGCCAAACAATACAGCCAATCAGAGTCCCTGATGCATACGATACGGCGTCACATTAACACCCTGTGTTAGGGCCTTGGTTCGTTGTGCGTGCCTATAGCCGCCTCCCTGCCTTGCCAGAAACACTTGAGGGCAAAATCATTTAAAAAATATAATGAAATGTATTCTAGACAGAAGTTGTGTTTCACCCCCCACCCCCTACGGGTCCTGCACTGTATTGGGGTGCGTTGCTTAGCAAAACAAACATGGCGTAGGTGAATGGCGCCTGAGAACGCCTTGGAATAACAATGTGTTATTTACAGAAAAGGCCAGGGTACGGAGGCCGGGCTAATAAAGACGCGTATCCCCTTACATTTTAATGGCTACCTTATATTCCTGAGGATGAAAAAAAGATGGCGTGAGGGGAAAATCCCTCCGTCAGCGAGCCGCGTGCTGTATTTACTTGGTTAATGCGAGGAACGTGAAACGACGAGGAAAGTCCATGACAGTGCAATCGTTTTACAAATGTCATTCCTGTTACTTTAGTCTGTGTGACCATTGTCATTCTGGTTACATTACTGGCCCTCAAACGCTCGGCACCAGCATGAAGACGAACGCGCATGCGCGGGCGCACGCACGCACATACACACACGAGAATTACTGAGCATCCTCAGAAGACCCAGATAAAGTATCACACTGTTGTTGGTCTGCAACATTCCAATTTATTTTTCTGGTTTTGTTCACATGTCTGCTTTAAGTTGAAAAAGTATTCAGAAACAAGATAGTTTCCTGTGACATCTCTGAGCTCCTAGTGGAATTTCCTTTGTCCATCATGTCAGCATTTTCCTAAAATACACTGTATTACTGCTATCAATCATTGGTAATACAGATATCATGTGTCCCAAGTAGGTGGGGTTTGACAAGGAGTTGGAGAAAAAAGACCTACATGAAATATCAGACGTCGTCTGTGAAATATGAAATCCTGTATTAAAAAAATGAAAAATAAAGAAATGGGAAGCAAGCTGTGAGAATTATCTCAGTGGGATTCTTGTATGAAATTCCTCCTCCTTGAAATGTTTATAATTTACTGTCTTTGTCTTTTTTTCTCTTTTTCCTACTTGCTCTCTTCCTCTTACTTCAACTTTGTGCCTTTCTCAGCTGAAAGGTAGGACTATCTTTGGACTCATTCAAACATTTATTTTCCAGCGCGTTCTGTATTCTGTTGACCTGCACTGTTGTGCTTATAACTGACTTTATGATCTAACCAACATTGTTTTATTGCGATAGCTGATCTGCTGATGTTTGTACTGCTTACACTGGCCAACATGGCATCCCTATTCAAGAATTTTTTTTTCAAAAGTGTTGAAATAAAAAAAGAAAAAAGAAAAAGAGCAAACATAGTAAATCTACAAGCTCAATCATGGCGCGTTGCGATGTGACACGCAGTGAGTGTGTAGCTCAGCTAACTATGTATTAGGGCTTTAGTGGTTAAACTAACTGACCGACTACATTTGAAAGCCTATACATTGATGTATAACATAGCATACTCCTGTGTCTCTGTAGAAACCGTATGCATGTCAGATCCCTGGCTGTACCAAGCGCTACACGGACCCCAGCTCCCTGCGCAAGCACGTCAAGATCCACTCTGCCAAAGAGCAGCAGGTGCGTAGGAAGGTAAGTTACCAGAGTGTGAAAGAGGAAGCGAGAAGGAGGGAGAGACAGAGGCAGGGAGGGGGGAGGGCTCAATGAGGACAGGAAAAAAATAAACTGCTCTGTCTGTCGCAGCGTGAGCTGATTAACGTCAACATTGAGAACATAAGCTATACAAATAGGCCAGTAGGTGTAATAATTACTTCTCCGGTACTTATTCTTCACTGCTCTGTCCACGTGCTTTAATTGTTGTGTGTGTGTGTGTGTGTGTGTGTGTGTGTGTGTGTGTGTGTGTGTGTGTGTGTGTGTGTGTGTGTGCGTGCGTGCGTGCGTGCGTGCGTGCGTGTGCGTGCGTGTGTTTTGGAAAGAAGGGGGGGGGGGGTGAAACTCATTTCCCCAACAATAGATCAGGTTTGACCACATTTCATCGTGTTCATGGTCACATGACCACATGTCATGGTGTTCATGGTCAAAAGCCCATTCTTTTCCCCGACTGGAAGAGCGAGTAAATAACAAGAGAATGGGCTCATTGTTGTGGAAGTGGCTGGATAGTGGCAAACTCGGGGATGATGTGTTCCTTTGCTTAGCATCGTAAAGGGAAACACATGTGCGTGCATGTAGCATTGTTAATAAGCTGTAGAGCAAGAATACCCCAGTGGCCAGATGTTATGGACAAATGTCAAACAAACGCTCTCCCTCTCCCTCTCCATAGCAGCCGTGGAGGAGAAAACTGTTAGAGCAGCGTCGCGTTGGGGGGAGAGGCACAGTCCCAATTATATTTGATGAATGGTTCACAAGACGCTCGCAGGGAAACGGTCTCCAAGACAAAATGCACACACACACACACACACACACATTGAGTGACATATCTGCGTGTCAAGTCGTAATGTATCTCATGTCAGTCGGACTGTTGTGTTAAACAGCAAATGAAAGCTGGTTCCCTTGCGATTCCAGCGCTTAAAGGCAGAAAAAGAAAGATTTAAATCACTCGCAAATCCATGATTCGTCCCACTGTCAGGTCTGTGACCAAAAGGCGCTCCATTTTCTGTTGTGAGCAAACTCTATGGAAACAGAGGTTACAGTTAGCTGCATGATCATTCTCTAAGGTGTTGATGGATGGATGGATGGAAGGGTGTACGGACAATGTCTTGATGTTTGGGCAGATGGGTGGATTAACCACCCCCTATACTTTTTTGATCAGGGTCCCCCAGGGGCAAATAGTCAGTCCCCTACTTTTTCCCTGTACACCAAATCGCTTAGCTGAAAAGGGAGAAGCTCAGTGAACTTGTTGAACGGCTATTTTCGCATAATGTTTGACTATCTTCAGCGAAGGTCCCCCTAGTAGTAGTATGACATGCCCTGGATAGGGTTCATGTGGGTCTACCAGATACACACATGGCTGATGCATGGAGACTTCCAGTGTGTCAGACAGATGGGCCATCTGACACGCAGACTGCCTGCAGGCACAAACATATACAGTAGACAGAGATTGATGGTTGGAGGACGGTTCTTTAAATTGTTCTTTCTCCTGAGTTTAATTAGAGCGGTCACGGCGGATGAGGCAAGACTTTTCAAGTCTGTCATTTCTTCTCAAGCTCTGCGGTGCGATGTCACCCGTAACTGACGCCTCGACCCGCGGGCTATCCGGGTACACAGACAGCTCCATAGCAATGCTTCCAGTCCCTGTTGCATCCCTGGTTGCATAATCGTTCTGAATGTGTTTGACGTTTCACTCTATATGACAGTATAAACACTTAAATATGTATGAGCATTTATCATTCTCAGATGATATTGCTGCTCAAAATCGGGATCACCAATGCCTTACACAAAAATACACGGATTGGATGGGAATTGTCTTCCAAGTAATTTTACTTTCGTATCTAATACAGTACAACTGAGACCAGTCCAGTTTACACAAACTGGCCTTTATTTTATGTCAGCTCCCTGCGGTACAACTACATCACTGTCTTATGTGGTGAGGAACAGGCTGCACATAATACTGTACAGAGATACATGCTCATTGCTCAGTCCTGGGGACCCCAGTGTATCTAATCGATTAGGATCTGAATCTGAATCGGTTTATTAGCCAATATGTTTACACAAACAAGGAATTTGTCTTGGTATGTTGCTCTCTGTGTTCACATGAAATAACACTTGAAGAAATACAGTATTAAAAAGCAACAGAAATCTCAAAGAGAAAAGGATTTTTTTGTCTGTTAATGTTCTAAACCTGCTGGACCAATCAGTGCCAATTTTCATGTGCACAGTAAACCAATGACGTACCTTCACTCAAACATCATGTCACAGATGACTGATGTCACAGGCTGGCCACATGAAGTCTGAGAAGCCACGCCATTCCCATGTGTCTCATGATCTCAAGATCCATGCAAGAAGTTAGCCATCTACAACTGTGTGCGTGTCTGTCCGGAGCTACGATCAGCACCGAACTTTGTACATGTACGCTGCCAGTAGGCCACAGAAGTACCTCCACAAACTCACATATTTTATTGCGACCATAGATGAAAACTTGCAAAACCTGTCAGTCAGTCACGCTAAAACCTGTCAGTCAGTCCGTCAGTCACGCCTCGTGATTACGGATACGCTCCATATATGGCCAATACAGAATTCATTCCATATATTGATCAGACCTCATCTGACCTCATCAAACTCTGTACACTCAAGACACTGCCCCCGCTCCCTCAGATCTCCATATACAGTATGGATGGCCAATACAGAGTTAATTCCATATGTTGATCTGACCTCATCTGACCTCAACAAACTGTACACTCAAGACCAGCGGTTCACAAAGTGGGGTCCGCGGACCCCTAGGGGTACGCGATGCATAGCCAGGGGGTACCCAAGCCCCCTCAAATAAATAAATAAATAATAATTTATTTTTATTTTTGAGGGGGCTAGTGAATCATGGGGTGTGTGTGATATGAAATGTCCAGTACCTCCCCAGTGCCTCCCCAAGTGCCACCCCAGTGTCTGCCCTGCAGTGTCTGCCCAGTGTCTGCCCAGTGCCTCCCCAGTGTCCGCCATGGTGCCTCCCCAGTGTCTGCCCAGTGGCTCCCCAGTACCTCCCCAGTGTCCCCTGAGTGCCTCCCCAGTGTCCCCCTGAGTGCCTCCCCAGTGTCTCCCCAGTGCCTCCCCAATGTCTCCCCAGTGGCTGCAGTTTCTCCCCAGTGCCTCCCCAGTGCCTTCCCAGTGCCTCCCCAGTGTCCCCTCAGTGCTTCCCCAGTGCCTCCCCAGTGTACCCCTGAGTGCCTCCCCAGTGCCCAGCCGAGTGCCTCCCCAGTGCCTCCCCAGTGTCCCCCTGAGTGCCTCCCCAGTGCCTCCCCAGTTTCCCCCTGAGTGCCTCCCCATGCTCCCCAGTGTCTCCCCAGTGTCTCCCCAGTGCCTCCCCAGTGTCCCCTCAGTGCCTTCCCAGTGCCTCCCCAGTGCCTCCCCAGTGTCCCCTCAGTGCCTTCCCAGTGCCTCCCCAGTGTCCCCTCAGTGCCTCCCCAGTATCTCCCCAGTGCCTCCCCAGTGCCTGCCCAGTGTCCGCCAGTGTCCCCCCATGTCCCCCCAGTGTCTCCAATAGCAATACAAGAGCAATAATACAAATTAATCTTACTTTATTAATCTTAGTAATTAATTATTGAATCAAATTAATTAATTAATCAAAATGTTCGACGCAAGAAGGCCCCCCTGCGGCCTGCGCCCAGCACCATGCCAAAGCTTTTTCCTGCAGGAAACACTGCTTGTGGTTGTAAATATATTGTTATCTGTGTTGCGAGGATGAGGGGGTACCTGGAAAAATATCTACCCCAAAATGGGTACCTGGTCCAAAAAAGTTTGGGAACCCCTGCTCAAGACACTGCCCCTGCTGCCTCCCTTAGATCTCTAGCCTGGTTTCCAGACCATAGACCCCGCCCACTCCACTGAGGATCTCAGAGTCAGATAATCAGGTTATTAGATCTCCATATATGGAGCTGACCTGTTCTGACATTCCATATGTTGATCTGACCTCATCAAACCCTGTACACTCAAGACACGCTCCATATATGGAGATCTGATTAATAGTTTGTTGTTTCAGTGCGACCTCGCCCTCGCGTCTTACTGGTATTTTATAAAGGAAGTCAAAGGGCCTGTGATTGAGCTGAAACCACTGCCAAATTTGAGTCATACGTTACTTCAACTGTTAACGAGATTACACAAGACGGAGGGTGAAGGCGAGATTTATTGCAGATAGATTGATTACAGTATGGAGCTGGGATTGAGTGAATGGACAGAACTGGTGACTGATGCATGATAAACAGAATGGAGGAGACATGGTGAAGGAGCTTTGGCGTGAGCCCCCGTGGGGACGGGCCGGAGCCTCGGCTCGGATCCTGCCTGGCGAAGGCAGGGGGGCTCTTAAGCCTGCCCCCCAAAAGGAATTAAAGAGTACACGCCTGGAGGAATGGTGCAAACTTCTGGTGGAAGGAGTAAATTAAGGTTTACCTGGAAGGGACTATACAAACGATGTTGGCGAGATTCCCTCGACGAGCCGGGGCCTTTAGCGAGAAGGGATCCATGGGAGAGTGAGGAAGGCCCCGCGCCATTGGAGCCTCACAATGGCTGGTGCTGCCGACATGGGAGCCTTCGCGGAAGGGGCTTGTGGGAGAATGGTTAGTAGGTATGGTTGGTAGGCGAAGAGCCCGATGGTTAGCGAGCCTCTGGATGGTTAGGTGGAAGGTTGATTAGCATGGCATGAATGAAACATGAATGGAATGATTATTTAGCAGGCGTAGGAGCAGGCGTCCTTTCGACAGAGGGTTGCGCAATGAAGGCAATTTCGCCTGACGGAACAGGGGAGCTCCCGGCGGAGAAGGCCGACGAGGCCGGAGGACGGGCGTAGGAGCGGGCGACCTCTTGGCAGAGGGTTGCGAGATGGAGGCAATGAGTGAGAAGTTGTTTCACCTGACGAGACGGGGAACTCCCGACGGAGGAGGCCAGCGAGGCCGGAGGACGGGACGGGCGGCGTTTGGTAGGAGAGAGTGAGCGTCCGCGCTAGTGGGCGCCATGGACTTCTGGGCATCAGGCACGGATGCGGCAGAGGGTCTGACGTAGGAGAGGTAGGCAGAGGACGACCCGCGGCCCATAGATTGCAGGGTGAGGGCAGGAACGCCGCTGGCAGCGCGGTGGTGGCAGCTCCGATTCTCGGGGAGTGGCTGGAGCAGCGGTCAGGAGGGAGACCACGTCTTACGAGCAGTGAGCGGAGATGGGAGGCGAACTCTCTACGTCGACCTCAGACGAGCCCTCCAACGACGTCTCCAGTCATCTCGGTTCTTCGTACATCTGGCCGAGTGCATGCCTTTCATCCGACGGAGCATTGGTCCGAACGACAACCTACCTCCTCCCTCACCCTAACCCTAACCTCCCCCGGGGCAGACACCTAAACCTAACCGCAACCCTCTCCCGACCCGCAGCGCACCTCGGAGCATTGCTCCTTCGGAGCAATGCTCTGTCGGATGATAGTATGCCTCCCCATCTGGCCAGCTCCTTTGTGCTTTCCGCACCGGTATCTTTCTTTTTTTTTGTTATCAAATGTTTTTTATTTTAAGACAAAAATCACAAGACACGTTAACAACATGAAAGACTTAAAGCAAACAAAACACACATAAAACAACACACAACAGCAAAAGCAAGGAACACAAAAACAAAAACAAACAATCCCACCCACCCCTCCCCCCCGAGACCAAAGATGCCACAAAATGTCATCACTTCAACCACTGTGCAATGAAAACAAAAAACAAATAATGATAATAACAATAATGATCAAACCATGCCCCCAACCAAATCTGCAATACCAGACCAAATCTCAACGTTTTCCTCTTTTGCACCATGCAATCTTGCTGTAGACATCTCTAGATAAATGATATCCAGAAAGGTCAAAGCCCATTGGCGAAATGACAATGTATGAGGTGGTTTCCAGTGCGAAGCAACCATCTTCTTTGCGGCCGTTACGCCAGCAAAGAAGACACGAATACGGGTGTTATTTAATGGCAACTGGGATACATCATTTAATAAGAATAGAGATGGGGAGGGTGTGATGTTAACTTGTAGAATAGTCGAAAGGTTAGTAGCAACCAAATTCCAAAATGTGAGGACACTCGGACACTCCCACACCATATGAAAGAATGTACCTATGGTGTTTGAAGTGCAGAAAGTGCAGTTGTGATTATTTAAAATCCGCATAGCACACAATCTACGGGGAGTTAAGTACGTCCTATGAACAAAATTTTGATGAATTTGTTGATGATCAGGATTCCTAGAAGACAGGATAACATTAGACCACACTGTATCCCAGCTCCAATCTGGATCTAGATTTGGTATGTCATTCTTCCATACAGTATCGACAAGCAAGGTCCCATAACTAGATTCTAATAAATAATCATACAATACGGAAACAAAACCTCTTGACCTAATACCAAAGATAAGTCTATGCAAAGGGTGCATTGCAAGGGGGGTCTGCCATGGCACCCCATATGTCCTCATGGCAGTTCTCAATTGTAAATAGAAAAAAAAAGAGTTACCAGGCAAGTTAAAAATATCACATAAATTCTGGAAAGAACGTAAACCATTAGCATCAAATAAATCACCCAAAGTATGAATCCCCTTGGAACTCCATCTTGGAAAACGAATAGGACGATTGTCCAAAAGCAAACCATCATTGTTGAACACTGGGGAAAACGAATTCCATTTCAAATCAATCTTGCGCAATTTTTCAGCCGCTCTCCACACTGTTACTAAATGAGAAATTATTGGCCCAAAGCGAACTTTGCATTGATTATTTGTTATGTTTGAATAGATCAGATCTCTCAACAGGATGAACCAAACTCTCCTCAAGCTCTCGCCAACAAACCTTTATAGTTGAGTCGAAATATCTTAAAAGGGGGCGAAGAGTGAAAGCCCAATAATATAATTTGAAGTTAGGCAACGAGAGACCGCCATCAGCTCTGGTCCGCTGTAACAAGGAAAGTTTGAGACGTGGTCGTTTCCTATTCCACACAAATTTAGATATAGCAGAATGAATCTTAGTCCAATACTGTGCTGGCGGTGGCAGTGGGAGCATAGAACTCACAAAATTAACCCTAGGGAGGACATTCATCTTTATGATTGATACTCGAGCTCGAAGAGAGTTGGGCAATGACGACCATCTGTCTAAATCAAGACAAATTTTGTTCAAAGTGTCACTATAATTGTTTTTAACAGTAGCTTGAAGAGACGGGAACACATCTATGCCAAGATATTTAAATTTGTTCACTACTGGGATTATGGGAGGCAGAACAACAGATCGCATCTCCTCATTTAGCGGCAAAAGGGCTGACTTTGTCCAATTGATTTTGTAGCCTGAGATGGCACTGAACTGATCAAAAATCTTAAGAATGTGTGTAATTGACTGTGGAGCATTCTCAATAAACAGCAGGATGTCGTCCGCATATAAAGAAATACGATGTTGTGTGTTGTTAACTGAGATAGGTGTGATCGCTGTTGACTGACGTACTGTCTGCGCAAAACAGAGTGTATAGTTCAGGTGGTATCCCATCCAAACCCGGTGACTTGCCTTTGCGCATCCACCGGTATCTTTCTTTAGTGCGTCCGCGTAGGTAGGTGTGGGACGTCCTCTCGATCGACGCCTGTGCGTTGGTTCCCGCGGTGCGGCCTTGGCCGGGAGTTCTTGATGGCGGTGGCAGTGACCAGCTAGTCTCATTCTCCTCACTGCTATCTTCTCTGTTATACTTGGTAATGCCCCGTACCGACGCTTGTTGGTGATGTGCTCATCCTGGTTGATGTTAAGTACCACGCGTGACATTCTGGTGCAGCACCCGTCCAGGGATTTCTGAGGGGCTTGTGTAAGTGTCCAGCATTCACGGCCGAGGAGGAGGACGGTCTCCGCGGTAGCAGGGAAGAAACTGATCTTAACATGGAGGGGGAGGAGCACGGAGGAGAGGTACCCGACCACCCGACACGACCACCAGTCGTTGAGCCGGACCACACGGTCAAGTGCCGGACTAGTAGACGCCATGGATCTCTGGGCATCGAGCGAGACCTGGGCGTCGTGTTGTTTGACGAACGCAGCAGACCCAAGGGGAATGGTTTGACGAACATAGGTTTCTTGGGCTATGGCTGACGCAGTGGACGTGGAACCGAAATTATTAATAATGTTATGACCCGACTGCGGGAAACTATTCCGCTTGGAATTCCCCCCCAAAACTGAAGTGGGAGCGTAGCACGGTGGCCTGAGCTCTCCGAGCAACGGAGGCTGCGAATAGGTTATGGCTTAAGGTGAGTGGTTTGAGACGTTGAGTGGGTGGTTGCCTATGTGTTTAGACATTACGGCGCGGTTGAGACGTTGCGGTGCGTGGCTGTCGAGCTTAGCTGGTGCAGTGCGTGGCTGCCGAAGAGTTTAGCTGTTGCAGTGCGTGGCTGCCGACTGAGTTTAGCTGCTGCAGTGCATGGCTGCTGATGGGATTAGATTGCGGTGGATGGCTGACGAGTTCAGCTCGGTGGGGGTCCGTGTTGAGAGAACCGGTGGCCAAAGAGGCCTAGCCGAGAACCTGGCCTTCCCGGCATGCGTGAACGGTGCTCGTTTCCCTGATGATCGCAGAGCAGGTAGGAGGAGCACAAGCATAGAGTTAGTATGGTCGGAGTAGAATCTTAAGACTTAATTGACGCTGGAGCAGGAGAAACAATGCAGTTGACGGGTGAGTAACAGAGAAAATCTTAATTAGGTACAGACTTGGTGAGCATGGTCTCGCCATCGAGAAGGTCGTCATAGGCGGACCTGAATCCTGAGAGAAGACCCACTGCGCGCAAATGAAGTGGAAAGCGAGCTACGCTTCCTAACCATGTGTCCATTGTACCGAGACATCAGAGACACGTACTTCCCACGGATTACAACCGCGTGGAGATTGAGAACGTGACCCGTGGCGAAAACTCCCATATCTGCTGGGCGAGGTACGACAATGTGCAAACGCGGCAGCAGATTTGAGATTTGCTGTGAAAGGAGAGGAATACCAGATGGAACACGACCACCCTGAAGACAAGCCATTTGTATGTCTCTGCACTATACCTGCATCGAGTTAGCGTGACTGTCGTGTTGAAAGCGGAAGCGGTCGGAGAGGGTGAGTGGAGTGATGCGTGCTGCGGTTTAGTCATGTCGTGACCATGAGAGATGACTGCCTGCGTAGCATTAACTGAAGCTGGGATGCGACGGACGTGTGAATGGCAAATCAAATCTCGCGTTTGAGTGAAACGTGACGAGTCCTAAATGAGCGATTTAGGGAGACAGCGGGAAGCCGCTCCGCGCACTTGAGCCGATTCCTGAGCAAACGCAATGTGATAATCACACCCGTGAGAAGTGAGGGGCGCTGGTGAAAAAGGGCTAGCTCAAGTTGACTAGGTGATGGAAGGTCAAGTGAACGAACGGTGCCGGCATGAACAATAAATGCCGTGAATGATAGGAGACGGAGTGGCATAAAGAGGGACAATATGGCAAGCATTTTCCCTTCATTGACAGTTGTCAATGTAATAATGGAGCGTTCTTTCTTGGCCACTACAGAGCTACGAGCTCACGACGTGAGGGTCTAACATCGATCAGGGGGTTAGACATAATATGAAAACCCGGAAATAAACCACAGCTAAATGTGACTTATTGAGCTGATAGGGGGAGCTCCGACCTGTGAAGCTCACACGGCTTGTAGATCAGCTAATTCAATGTGTTCACGCTCGGCGGCGTCAACTCCGCGGGTGCGCAGGAGCAGAAGCACCCACGGGCCACTGGCAAAATAATGAGCCAATATCAATATGCAGTATATGCACCCACTGTCCACTGAAAGGAGAAACACTTTCCTCGTACGTTAAATGGTACGTCAATAAGCGACCGCCACAAAGCAACTGCTTTACTGTTTATCGTTGATCAAAGTACCAACCGAAAAAACAGAACTACGATTACGATCACATCTCACCACAATCCGCATGATTGAAGCATGAAATTGAGCAGTAGCAGATTGCCGTGGCAAGAATGAATGGGGCACCGAGTTGCCATGTTGGAGGAGACGAGCGGCCAGGTCCGCGAAAACAAGCCACAAAAACTAACTTGAATCATTATGAAAACGATCCGACAGCGTCAGATAGTTTACCATCATGTAAAACTGAGGGTGCTTCGAACGAACCGTGGGTTTAAACAACGGCGTTCACCCGGCAAGTGATAAAAAAAAAACAAGCCTGAGACGCTTATAATGAGCGGACGTGGCAACATGCCTGACGGGCACCGGACATACTCAGAGTAGTCTAGTGATAGTGGCGACGCTAGTGTTGACTCCCGTGGCAACAATGGAATGCGGAAGTGCTCGTTCTATCTCAAGGGATAGTTCCGCCAAAGGAACAATGTTTGGAACTAGACGAAGCGTGTCGCCAGTCGCCACTCTACACTGTGGACAGACTAGACGCTGTGTATGTTTTTAGTCCTGCAGCCTTGATCTATGCTACGTTCACATGATGACCAGTAGCCTACTACCGTGAAAGCAACGTTTAATGCATGATCGCCCAGATGCCACCTGTAGCAGTAGCGAGACTGGTGGCATAAGGCATAGCAGCAGTAGAATGAGTAGACTTTGAATACAGCAACGCGCAATATACAATAAGCACTGAAGCAGCAACAAGCAAGCAAGCAGGGGAAAAAAAGGGGCTATTGCGTGCGGAGGCAGTATCGGAACGGAATCTAAATTAGGCTGTTAGCAGTTACGTTTGTTTTGTGAGTTGAACCATTCAGGTGGATAAATAGCAGTAGCGAGCAATTAGAATGATACTGTATCTGATGGAGGCATGCAGGGCCTGGGACGCTGGCGAAACACCCGTCAGTGTGTCCTGGGATGAAAGCTGCGGCCGTGGAGGAATTTTGTTGACTCCATGTTGAACTTGGATGGAAATGACGGATGATGATGGTGAGCTGCGAGCTCTCGATCGTGTCTGTGTGCTACCTGAACGGAAGCACAAGTGAATGATGGGAAGGAGAGGAGTGCCTTTAAAGGGGCGCGGACAAGGTAACGTTGATCTGATTGGAGCTGACGAGTGATGGTTAATTTCATCTCTCAGTTGAACTGATGTTAAAAACTATTCACATATACATCATAGACTAACTGAGTTCACAGGCTGGTCCGAAAACCACTCCTTCCTCACTATCCGTTCAAGTCATTTTGTAGTACTGCCCAAATGTATAGTGATCATTTATACCCTATACAATATCTAGGGAGTATAAAGAGTATTGAATGGATGAGTGACTTCTCTTCTGTCTACTGTATTTGCATGGCGTGTGTCTGTGTTTCCGGGACTAATCTCACAAACCCCTTACTGATCAGCGGCAATTGTGCACACTGCCTGTGGCCTGTGGGCCAAGGAAGTATTGCAGTATTTTCTCACATAGGCCTACATACTGGTATACTTTTTGAAATATTTCACTTTTTAAAACTCAAGTCAATCGAGAGGAAATTACTGTAACTCCACATTTGGAACACGATTATGTCACAACATCCACATGGAAGTCACAGCATTATACCCCGGTTTGTTTTACAGGACATACAGTACAGTACAGTACAGTACAGTACAGTACAGTACAGTACAGTACAGTACATGTGAGTAGATTTCACCCTGAACTGAACGTGCCATAGCGCCTGAGTTATGCTGTATAGTTGCACACGTTGTGGATTCAGGCTTGACTGCCTTAGTATTCAGGCATGGTGGAATATACTGTCTGTATATACTAGAATGTAAGACAATATCAGAGAACCTGTACATAACGCATAATGCACTGGAATGTTGACAGTACAGGATATTGCTTTTGTAAGGGGTTAAGGGCTCATTTGGACTCTGAATACCAGAAGAATGACATGGCAGAACCGACAACAAACAGCAGCGCTGATCGCCAGGACTGAAGAACCGCTGCATGGTTTATAAGGATCAAGTCCCATGCCATTGGTTGTCAGCACTACTGTACTTACTCTAGTACTCAAGCTAAAGCCAGATGTCAAAGACACTGTTTATAGAGAGATTCCCTCTCTGGCCCCTTTGCTCTGTCACTGTCCCATTTCCAGACCTTATACTGGAGAACTATACCCTGTTGGCTTAAAATTCCAACCTTTCTCCTACCAAAGAAAATCACGTGTGCTCACTGCTTGGACAACCTCTATTGCTAACGGCACTGTGGCTTTGAATCTCCAGTGTAAAGTGGAAGACACGGTTGTTGGGACTGCACTGGGGTGAGTGTGTGTGTGTGTGTGTGTGTGTGTGTGTGTGTGTGTGTGTGTGTGTGTGTGTGTGTGTGTGTGTGTGTGTTTGCTACAGTACACCTGAGCGACTGTAACATTTTATTACAGAGTAATCCAACTCTGATCTATGCAACAGAGGTCAAGGTCTGTCGCTGAGCTATGAGGCACATGTCGTCCCATAACTCCTAACTGACGCTGGGCCCTTTCGGGCGGTGCCGCATGGCGTGTGATGGACTCTGCAGTCGAAATGTGTCTTCACTTGTCCCCATTAGCCTTGGCAGAGTGAGAAACAGAAGCAATCTTTTGTTGGCTCTGAGTTGGAATGCCAGTTGTCCACCCAGAACACCCATAAGCCAATGCATGACTCAAAAGAAGGGGTATTATGCTTTGTTTTGTTATCCCTCGGTGGAAATGTGTTCTCATTTGCAGTTACTGTTTTGAATTAACGTCTGAAGAGGATTATCAAAACAGAGAAGACAAAGGAGAAAATAAGCACCACGGGGTACTGTAGCACTAGCAGGCAAGGGACGGGTTGATGGGTTGTTGTGGAGGCGGAGAGAGATGAGAGCTTGTCAGGACAACGAGGGTTCACTTTGCTCAGTTTAACTTTTTGTGTATGCCACTTTGTTTGAGAAGGTCATCGAGGGACGACCTGCGGACGGAAACTCACTTTTATTTAGACATGCCAGGAAACATTATATTGGTTTTAGTTGCACTAGTTGAGAGAACGAGTAGTGGTGTCGTAACCCACGTGAATATTACTAGGGAAGGTGTTTGTTAATCCCCTGGGGGAAATTCTCTCTCACCTTTGCCCAGCTGATGGCCACTGGGATAGTCATGATGAGCAGTTGAGTTGTTAAGGTTTAAGTGGGGTTAAGGGTTAAGTGTCTTGCTCAGGGAGACTTCAACATGCAGACATAGGCTGAACCAGTGACCTCTCTACAGACATAGGCTGAACCAGTGACCTCTCTACAGACATAGGCTGAACCAGTGACCTCTCTACAGACATAGGCTGAACCAGTGACCTCTCTACAGACATAGGCTGAACCAGTGACCTCTCTACAGACATATGCTGAACCAGTGACCTCTCTACAGACATATGCTGAACCAGTGACCTCTCTACCTACAGCGCTAAGCTACAGCCGCCCTACAGAACAAAGGGTGGACGTAGAGTTATATATTGACAGGGTCACAACAACACACTAAAAACCCAAAACTCAGTTTCAAAAAATGTATAGAATTAAATAGGAATTCACTATCTTCTGCACACGACACAGTCTCCGTCTCTTTTTGGTTGACAGCTGCGGCCGTGCCCCCACCTGGAGCAGGACGTCCTGAGTGAGTGTCTGTCGGTTCAGCACCTGCAGGGCAGTTCCGCCCCTTCCTCCCAGCACCTGCACGGCCCCGCCCCCTCACAGCACCTGTACAACAGCAAAGACGGACGCTCCCCCGGACTGAGCCAGGACATCTTCACAGGTACAGCACACACTGTAGCCCCTTTTCCACCGGGGTCCAACCGGTTCCGCTCCTAGTCCATGAGCCAGAGCCCCAAAATTGGAACCTTAATTACGAATTGAGTGTGCAAAACCATACCTATATTTAATTGTTTATAGGATCAATACAAGTAAATTCATATATGATAACCCTTCCACAGGAATAGCTTTTTCATATTTATCACACATTTTGTTATTTTCACCTATAGTAGGCATGATACATGACAGGTGAATAGGTAAAATATGTATGAATCGTTATCACCATGAAATTGTACATTTAAATAATCCAAATTAGGCATTATATAGGAAAATATGCCAAAACAGAAAAAGTTGAAAAAGCTACTACTGTGGAAGGGTTATTGACCCTAATTTAAAATAGGTATGGTTTTTCCCTCTCAATTCGTAATTAATTCCAATTTTGGAGCTATGGCTCATGGACCCCGAAAGTTATTAATTTAATTCAGATTAGTGTACAAATGCAATTACAGTGTGGAGCGGGGAATACCTCTCTTTAATGTCTTATCTGTGCTGGTTGGATTGGTTTGGATTAAGTGCTCTTTGACATCATCGCTGATCATGTGACCCTTAACCTCCATCTGTGTCTAATCAATCACAGATCAAACTTGTCTTTTATTACTTATCAGTACTAGCATTTCGGATGTTTGGGCTGTTTCTGATAGTTTACTATCGGGGGAAAGTCCTATAACCTCCCGCTCGGTCTGAATTTCATAGCCAGTGGATGCAAAAGGCGTTCCTAAACAGGCAGCCATCGGACCATGTTCAGCTTTGATCTCGCCATGCACAGATGATAACAATACTTAATCACAGCTGAAATCTGGCAATGTTTATACGTCATGTATGACTCTCAACTCCCATTTAATTTAAACAATGAATTTAACCATCCGCAACAGTCACTGACACAAAGGCTTGTAAACGAGTGGTGAATAAACAGACTATAACAATCTGAAAGTCCAGAGATGCCCCGCAGTGTCCACATTTTATGAACACATCTGTCATTGCTTGATGCCTTGTGCCTCGTCCAGGCGCCCCATCGCTCTCTGTTATTGTTGCTGGAACACAACGCGCCGTTGACTGCATACGCTCAGCTCCCCTTTGGTTGTCAAGCAGGCCCTTGAATCCTCACATTGTGGATGGTTTCTACCACCTACTAGCCCGGAGGAGCTCTCTCTCTCGTCATAAGGTGATCAGAGGGCGTCAGAGGAGGGCAGTGTAATTCAGGGTGCATGCCAGCAGAGATGCAGCTCATCGGCATTCATGATCTCCATCTGTGTGGAGTTGAGCTTTGTTCCCTGGCCAATGGGATGCATGCTACGGGACTGGCAGAGTGGGCACCAGTCCCAGCATTAGCACTTGTGAAGTAGAAAATGACTCACCCTTCCAGGCAGAGCTATAAGCTCATTTCCTGTTTGCTGGGCTATAAGTCTGCTCTTTTTGCGTTTAAACTACGGCTGAAGCTAGACTTACGAGAAGCCCCTCTCTGTTTTATAGAGCACAATTAGTAGTGTTCCCTGATTAACCTGAGACGGAGGCCACATCACAGTTTGAGTGCAGACGTTTACATGCTGTTGTGCACAATGTCTATTCTCAAACACACATACAAGCGCGCGCGCACACACACACACACACACACACACACACACACACACACACACACACACACACACACACACACACACACACACACACACACACACACACACACACACACACACACACACACAGAGTTAACTGTGCAGAGATGCTCCATCCATTCGATGTAACCAACTTCTCCAACCTGTACATATACAGATCGACAGTAGAGATCCGTGCACTAACTCACACAATGCACTGCCAGAACCTGTCTCTCTGAGCCAAGCGAGCGATGAAATTGAAGCAATCATGGCCATTATTTGTCGAATGTTTTGCCGGTCTGGTAGCAGATGTTGGGGCTAAAGGGGAAACCATTTACGGTCTGTGATTGATGATTTGGGGGTAATGAATCAGGCTTGTAACCATTTCAGGGGCCTGTCAGATCGGTACTCGGCATGCTTCCACTTGAGCGCAGCTGGGCCATGGCAACGGCAAAACCGGGAGCACCTATCTCTCCTCCTCCTCCTCCTCCTCCCCTCTTCCTCCTCCTTGTCTTCTCCTCTCCTTGTTGGCGCACGGTAACTGCCCCGGACAGTCAGCGCACCGCTGTCCCTGTGCCTGCTGGGAAAGATATCATGGGATAAACGGGAGATGCGAGCAGATTTAGTGTAATAGATTTACTGTGCGGTGGAGGACTGGAAGGAGATGCTGTTTTAAACTTCTTACTTTCCTAACAGGGACGAGTACGCCAGCTCTGGACTCCTTCATGTTCAGCCCCTGACAGAACATTCACATGTCACTGTGATTTGTCACATGGCTCTCGGAAGAAACATTTAGTAATATCTGTGGAAAAAAAACCTGGACTAGACCTAGACTGTCTTGTTAATGTCAGTGCCTCAGATGGAAAGGTCAGATATATTATTTGTGTGCATATTTTCAAGTGCAGGTCCAAAGATGTGCACGCACGCACGTACGCGCGCACGCACGCACACACACAGTGCAGACAAACATACACATATTATGCACAAATTGACACACTCGCAGGCATGCACATACTGTATACATACATATGCACATTCTCTCACGCAAACATGTTCATAATATTCAAATTAGATAAAGCTTTATTGATCCCTAAGGGGAAAATGGGTATAATACACATGCACACAGGCTATTCTGTAACCTTATTCCTCCTTTTAAATGTCCTACTGTTCAAAGTGAACACATGTAAAGATTTAGTCCATTATTCTATCATGAGAACAAACAGCTGAAGGAACGACAAGGTCCAATCCCCATGGCAGCACAAACAATGTACCCCAAATTACAACCAGCGCAAAAACACAGAACATTGTACTTTTTCAAAGCCACTCCGATTGGATGGAAGTTGTCAAAACAAAACCCTGTCGCCACGAAGCGGCTTTTAATTGGATCAAAGGGAGGACGGCCGGAGCCTCCGAGGGGCCCCCGAGTTTATTTGGCACATTTAGGGTATTAACTTTGTTTGTCTTTCAGGCCTGTACGCTGGCTCCAGCACCCCCCATCACAGTGCCTCGGTGGAGCTCCTCTCCCCCGCCCCCGGCTCGGCCTCCACCGCCGACCTGCCCCCGCCCAGGCAGCACCGACTGGACAGAGACCTCAACAGCCCCCACCACCTGTCTCCGTTGGCCGCCATGGACGGCACGCGAGACGGGTCAGTCCTCAACTCTGTGATCAGCATAACAATGTCATTTATCCATCTATCCATTCATCCATCCATTCACACAGTACGAGCCTCAGTGATAAAGGTCTGAAAAACAAAATATTGTGGAATTTTGAAAACATTGTTATCATTGTGATACAGATAAGTAGGAACTTCATATATACTATGTTGGATACGTTCATCCAAGCCTTGAATGCGATCGATTGAATGATCTTTCAAATCATTAAATTGGCTGCCGTGTTACATGTAGGTGGTATGATGGGTGGGCCGTGAACGATTTGGAGATTTTTAAGTGGAACCATGATCCAGAAAAGGTTGGGAACCGCTGTCACCATGGCATGTCCTTTTCATGCCTTTTTCAGCAGTGTATGAACAACAATATTTTTTTCGATGTGTCAGACTCATCATCGTGTTAATGGGTTGACAGGCTGTCATTCATTGACAGTCTTGTGGTGACAGCACATACTGACACGTACTCTGTGCTATTTAGAAACCTCAATCAAATCATGTAGTGTATCGCAAAACAAGGCATCAGAAAACATGTGTGATATGGCTTCTTTTATTGTCCTGAACCGATTATTTTACAAAGAGGTCACCGTCATTCAAGGATTGTATTCATTGTGTCCACCTGAGCTCATTCCATCCAGCTTCAGATTGACTCCCAGTGTGCTGAATATGCCAGCTATAGATTTGCCAGACCAAGAAAGTGGCGTCCGTGTCCTTTCCTTCTTTACATGGCCTTGACTGATGGGACCCATATGCCACATGTCGTGTTAGGAATGTAGAAGCGCTTCTTTTGTATCACTCAACGCCCGTGCGTGCATACTTTGTCATTGCCCAATACATGCTGTTTCACTAGTAAGAGACCACACCTTCGCTCAAGATAGTGAGGAACCCAAGGTAGGGCGAGACTCAGGGTGGGGGCGTAGTCTCTGGAGCTGACGGTCAACTTTGCTCTACTGATGGTTTCTGGATCTGGTGGTTGAGGTCTTGAGGCATTGGTTAACATTTATGGATACATTTACATTGAGGATCTGAATGTGTATCTATTAAGGATGCAAGCCAACAGCTCTTGGTTTGATGTTGAACCTACTGTATGCTTCACCATCCACGGTTCAATTCACTCACAATTGTGGATCTTCGGTTTTTTTAACATTCTTTACATGCATTTCTTAAATAGTGCAAAAAATACTGTATCAATCTAAATAAATGCTAAAAACTAGAAGAATTTGTGTAATCAAAAAACTAATTTCAAATGCTCTTCGGAAATGCATGGAATTCATCTAAACAGTTAATCTCATCTAATGCAAAGGATGAACATATGAATAAACCCTACTGCATTGACGTGACATTAATTATCATCTCAACTCATTCAAAAGTTTACTTTTTGCCAATCCACAGACCCAAAAAACAGAGGTTCGAACCGAACTATGGGTTAACTGAACCGTTGCACCTCTAGCATCTATCCATCTACTGTACCTTGTGAGCTATAGAAACAGATACACGGACAGGTCAGGGGATCACCCCCCCCCCCCCCTTCCCGACTCCAACACCCCCCTGGTTGTATCATTGTCATCACACTTATCACAGTGTGGGATCAGTGTGTCGCAGTGTGTCATGGAGCAGGGTCAGTTCCCTGGAGTTATCCAGACGATTAATTTTCACCAGTGAAGCGTCCCAAAACCCACAGCCAAACCAACGGAGGCCGCGTTAGGTAAAGCGTTCCGGAACGTCAGTGTCTTACCGGCCGGCCGGGCCGGCTGACATCCTTCTGGCTGCGTTCGCTGGAAAGAAAGCTCAACTCCACAGCACTCCTAACACAATAATTGTCCTCAGGGGAGAGGGGTGTGTGATGGTCACTACCGGGTCAGGATGACATATCATCGTGTGCTCTATTTCTGGCACTGGGCTTGGTGTTCATAAGGTCCCCCATCTCCACTGGAGAGGATGCTGTCATAACGCAGTGACATACATGACCGTCTTGGACGGACATGAGTCACGCGTCACGCTGCCGAGGCAGCGTGATAGGATTATCCTGTAGTGTCAAATGTTTTACGCCGTGTACTGTAACACTCGTTATGTACAGTTTTGTTGTTCTGACCTCGGGAGAATAATGTTATTGCTGGCGTCATGTGCCGCGCTGCCTCACAGTTCGTCATATGGTCATGTTGTTCGTCAATTTCTGGAAAAGGAGAATTACAGTAGAATTTACCTGGCCTGCAAACATTTTGAAATTGTACAGTTTTAAAAATATGTAGTTAGCTTTGTATGAATAATAAGGAATATAGAAGTACATTTCTCATCACAACAACATTGAATGATTCCTGTACCAAGATGCATACTATATACTGTACATTTATCATGGAAGCTGTACAATGTTCTATGTAATGAATACTGCATTCATAGAAAAGAAAAGTCATGGACACTGACAGCTATCAGCTATCGGCTTTATAGCAGCAATTGGATAAGTCAATATGGTTCCCAAAGTAGGGTCCAGGGACCCTTTGGGTTCCTTGAAGGGATTCCAAATGGAAACCCCCCAGGACTGTGACTCAAATGGACCCTTGTACACTTTTATGGGGGGTCCTTGGAATTAAAAAGGCTTGAGAAGCACTGAAGATAAGTCAATGGTATTATCCGGCAGGCATGGTATCCGGCAGGCATGGTGTCCTACCCCCACATGAAGGAGCATGTTTCCCCCAATGGAGGCTTTCTGTGTTAAACCCTCTAAGACTTGATCACAGTCAATGCCAAGTCAGCTGTTTTTACCTCTCTCTCTCTCTCTCTCTCTCTCTCTCTCTCTCTCTCTCTCTCCCTCTCCCTCTCCCTCTCCCTCTCCCTCTCATCCTCCCTCTCTCCATATGTGTCCATCATATTGTATCTATTAAATTGATTGTATTATCTATATCGCCTTAATCTATCCATCTGTGTGTGTGTGTGTGTGTGTGTGTGTGTGTGTGTGTGTGTGTGAGTGAGAGAGCAACAATATGTTTCCTATTAAGATCCATGATTTCCCAAGAGAGCCTACAGTGCAGCAGAGTTACAAAAACTTGGTGTCGTCAGGAGGTGTGCGTGTGTGTGTGTTTGTGTGAGCATGCGCACGCACATTCGTGCGTGCATGTGTGTGTGTGATGTACTAAACAATGTGCCTAAAACCAGGGAGGTAGGGAAGCAAAACACTCTTTTACTGTTTAATAACATTGAGAAAGAGTGGATGGAATCAAGCACCATAAAGCCTGTATTTCGAAAGTGATGGCTTTACGTAAACATGGACTCTTTTAACTCTGTGGTCTGGTGTTCTGGGGTTTGGTGAGGATTGTGTGCGTGTGCGTGTGTGTGTGTGTGTGTGTGTGTGCTTGGCTGTGTGGCTGTGTGTGTGAGAAAAATGAAATTCAAAGCTTTCTTGGCACGTTACCTTATGCACGCTCTTGCACACATGTGCACTACATATGCGTTTTTGTGTATGTGGCTATGTGCCTATAATATGAGAATTTATGCAGTTGTGAATTGTGTTGCCCGTGTGCATACTGTATATTATATGCGAGGGAGTGAGAGGTTTATATACAGTAGATTAAAGCAGGAAACACACATGATTGCGTGTGATTAGAGTGCGAGGCATGGATGACAGGTCAGGTTTCCAGCACAAACAGTGGAACAGACCTGGTAAATAACTTCTAAATGTTGTGGATGTAAACATCCTATACCGTAAAATCCCCAGTGTTAATTCAGCCGTCTGTAAATCTCCTGCGTGATGGGAGACCATATTTCTACTGTTCTTCCATCATGGAATCACCACTTGGCATGGGTGGGAACTGGAGACTGGGAGAGGTTGGCATGGGTGGGCACTGGAGACTTGGAGAGGTTGGCATGGGTGGGCACTGGAGACTGGGAGAGAGGTTGGCATGGGTGGGCACTGGAGACTGGGAGAGGTTGGCATGGGTGGGCACTGGAGACTGGGAGAGGTTGGCATGGGTGGGCACTGGAGACTGGGAGAGAGGTTGGCATGGGTGGGCACTGGATACTGGGAGAGGTTGGCATGGGTGGGCACTGGTGACTGGGAGAGGTTGCACTAATGAGCTTCGGGCAGTACAGCTAAATTGACTTGTCAAACAGTAGGTGTCATACCAGGGTCTAAGGCCTCTTTTAGACGGCGACCATCTCCATATAACACGTCAAAGTCCTGTTGCGTTCTCATTTTTTCTTACCCTTTACACGAAAACACACACGTTATGATATAATGTGCTATTATGCTATACTGTCGCTAGGTGGCGATAACGGGCTGCCAAATAGACAGGTCACCCACGTACGAGAAGAAGAACTCCTTCACGCAAGCCTGCGCAACACTGCTCTGGGCAGTGCCACGGGATGGTTATATATATTATAATACATTAGGCTACATAAACGCTGCTGCCGCGGCTGCCGTCTATCACAAGGCTTTTTATTTACATCATGGTTTTACATTCAACATCGCTGATGAGCAGCACTTTGTAGGCGAGGAGGGAGGCTTGTTCAGGAACTCCATTATATCATAATGATATTGCTCTGCATCAATGTAATAAACATATGCGCTGTGAGCCAACGTGAGCCATGATGTCATAAGTTTTGCGGATTCACCGTTTTGCCTGTTTATATGGAGACCATAGGAAACGGTGTTCTCGAAGATTTCCACTCTGGGAGGCGGTTTCACTTTGTTGCGTTTTCACCTCCTGAGAACACGGTTCTCATCTAAATGACAGCAGCAAACGATACTTTATTTTGACGTTTTATATGAACACCATCCTCGTGTAAATAGCACCTAAATGTCCTCAATGTAAAGCACTGTCTCGCAAACAGTGGGTCCTGACCCACTGTTTGGGAGACAGTGCTTTACCAATTTTTATGGGTCACGACTCGAGTAAAAATCCCATCCCAAGTCAAAAGATTTTTTTAACCTAAAAAAAAGTTAAACCATTTTAAAAACAAACTAACAAACAAATCTAAGAAATTCCATAAACATTATAATTATTATTATATTGTATCAACATATACTGGGGATGTCCATTATTATCGGCCTCCTGATATTATGCATAAAGAATAAGTTCTTACTGTATGGTGTGTTACTTTAAAATTATGGTAGGGCAGTGTGTGTCTGTGCAGCTCGCGCTCGTTGACGCTCGTTAATGCTATAGGCATCAAGGCAATTATTATGCTTCATCAAATAGGCCAACATCTATGTGATGTTGTTACCTGTCAATTACAGTAGTTGACTTTTGGTGAAAAAGCAACCGATCGGTTGAGATCGGATGTTGTTATATCGGATATTGGCAAAACAAAGTCAATATCGGACATCTCTAACATATACAGTACCATACAGATTGGTTAAAATAATGTTTTATTCGTTAAAGTAAGTTTCTGTTTTCCACAGAGGATTTGACTATGTGTCAGTGCTGCTGTAGCTGAAACATGAAGTTTGGTCTTGGGTCAGCCACTGGAAGGTGATGTTGTTTCAAGCCTTAAAGAGCAGCAGCGTACATGGAGCGCCGTCCAATTATACCGTGGCGTTTCGGGGACCTCTTTCTCAGCGGCATGTACAATTACCATCGCGGGGAAAGGAATGGAAAGTGAAAGAGACCCGAGTAGCGGATCCTGTAACACCAGCTACACAGGCAGGGTGACATATTGGAAGTGAGACAGCGGTCTGTTTCATAGTGTGCTTGATGAGGAACATCTGAACCGCTGCTTGTGTGTGTGTGTGTGTGTGTGTGTGTGTGTGTGCCTGCCTGCCTGCCTGCCTGCCTGCGTGCCTGCGTGCGTGCGTGCGTGCGTGCGTGCGTGCGTGCGTGCGTGCGTGCGTGCGTGCGTGCGTGCGTGCGTGCGTGCGCCATAGCATGCATCTGTGCAGCAAATGCTAAGAATCCCCATTTTCCTTTCACATGTAGCTTAAATGCTTGTTGGAGCACAATATTAAGTAATGTTCCATGTTCTTGTTTCTTCCCCAAATCTTACATGTACAGTATCTGACGTGATGACAGGAGAATTGTGGCAATTTACAGATTTACAGATTTTTGTCAAATCTAGATGCATGTTCTAAAGGGGAGCATGCCTTGGTTAGACATACTAACAGTCCGACAACACTGTCGCTCCCGACATGTGTTACCGGTTACAACTAAGCCGTGGCTGGGTTAAAATTCACCCGTGGGCCGTGGCTCCCGACAAGCGTGGCAGGGTGAAACTAACCTGAGGCAGGTTAAAACTAACCCGTGGCAGGTTAAAACTAACCTGTGGCAGGTTAAAAGTAACCCGTGGCTCCTGACATGCGTGGCAGGTTAGAAGTAACCCGTGGCTCCTGACATGCGTGGCAGGTTAAAAGTAACCTGTGGCAGGTTAAAAGTAACCCGTGGCAGGTTAAAAGTAACCCATGGCAGGTTAAAAGTAACCTGTGGCTCCCGACATGCGTGGCAGGTTAAAACTAACTTGTGGCTTCCTGTGAGGTTAGGTTTAGGGTTTGGGTTTTGGGTAGAGTGTTGGACCAATGCCTATCGGACGTACCATTGTCGTACGTCATACCAAACACATGCACCCTGTTCTAAAAGCAAATAAGCATGTGAGCATGCACATGAACAGACACATGCACACAACACACTCACATGCACGGATTACACACACACACACACACACACACACACACACACACACACACACACACACACACACACACACACACACACACACACACACACACACACACACACACACACACACACACACACACCCTCACACACACACACACACAAACACACACACACACACACACACACACACACACACACACACACACAGACACACACACACACACACACACACACACACACACACACACACACACACACACACACACACACACACACACACACACACACACACAAACACACACACACACACACACAAACACACACACACACACACACACACACACACACACACACACACACACACACACACACACACACACACTCATCATTGGCGATTCTGGAACCACACACGTTTGTGCAGTCTGGGCATTGGTATGAGGTGCTGGGGGTGGGGTGTGGAATGGTTGCTCTCTCCTTTCTTTACTGACGCTTGACTGTGGCAGCCCGGCGGAATGGCCATTCCAAAATCTATATACTGTAAGAGCAAACACGCACACACGCACGCACGCACACTCTGAACACAATCTGTTCATCACAAAAAAGGGGGGTGGGTGGGCGAGGGGTTAGTGAGAATAGAGATTCATGCCAGGACCTACAACAAGCTTGGTATGAAATGTCTACTTACATTTGCCTGAAGATGGAGCATTTGATTTACATGTTTAAAGCCCTGAGTATACAGGCTGCTGCCAAAGTCAATATGAGTGCCGCACTTGTTTTTCCCAAACGGTTTAGCGGGACATTAAACATTTTGACAAAATTATCTAACCAACTTGCCTCTAGTGCGGCACCCTCTGACCTCATAGCTAAATGTGTTTACCCTGGCTCAAATGGGCCATTTAGACTCCTTTTACTTTGTAAATACCAGTGTCATTTTTCTGAAGCTAATATTAAAATATGCCAGTTAAAATACATTTGGCGATCAGCGAGGCACGTGTGTGTGTGTGTGTGTGTGTGTGTGTGTGTGTGTGTGTGTGTGTGTGTGTGTGTGTGTGTGTGTGTGTGTGTGTGTGTGTGTGCGTGTGCGTGCATCTATGCGAGTGTATGTGTGTACGTGCGTGCGCGCGCGCGCGTGTGTGTGTGTGCGCCGTGCGTAGGTCGTACTAGATGCTTGGGGCCTCTCTCACAGACGAGGCTGTTCAACCATGGCGGCCAGGGCTCATGGACAGATGGGTGGTAAATGTTGTCATTCACTGCCTCAGCCCGTGTGTGGTTATATAATTGCAGAAGGGAGAGTCCACTGCGCCTTTTTCCTGCATATTGATATTAGAAACCCTCTGCAAATATTAGTCTGAGGTGGTTTGATACCTTGGCTATGATTGACACAGGCTAATTGAATTAGAGTGGCTGCAGAGACAGCACAGAGCTACATTAAGAGATACTGCTCTGAAGGGGGACATTCACGGGCCGTAACCCCACACTGTCTTTCTTCCAGCCATTATCATTCTCCAACGATCCAGTAAACCAGTGTCAGTCTTCACAAGTCAAACAAAAACATTCTATGTTATTCAGTCAGCTGGCCCACGGCAGTAAAAGTGGTTGGCCAGTAATTTTGTGGTCCTCAGTTAAAAACATATATAGCCTTCAATTAACTTCTCTATATAAACGATTATTAACACAGATATAGGTTTCAAGCGATTTCATAGTCAAAATTCCTAAATAAAGACGATGATTAAGGATGGCTCCACCATGTTTTGAGCGGCTATCTGTCCGGGACTTAGGGAGAGCTTCTAAGGGCCCCCAAAATAGCGCCGTCCCTGGCTGAGCTGTTCATGCTTGGGCCTGCGGGGGTTGGCTTAGCCTTAACCTTAGCTCCGCGGCCTGTCTCTCAAGCGCGGCTTTAGCTCGCTAACCAGAACCAGAAGTGTTCCCACCGACCCACGCCAAAGACACTCCTGCCATCCATCAGAGGGGCTTAATGGACGGGCTATACAGACTGGAAGATGAGAGAGGTAGGGGTGGGTGTTTGCGGGGAGCAGATCGAGGGCCGGTGGAAGAGAGGGTCTTATCCCTGGTGGGACAGCACGAGCAGGTGAGGGAAGACGAACGAGGAGCGGCGCAGTGATGCTCATGAATCTTCAACCTTCAGCTCTCTTTCCATCTGCTCATCCATATGCTCATATAGAGCCAAAGCTCCACCATTACGTCACCTGCTGTTGAATCCTCCGGTGTGAAACTCTGGTCACAGGTCCTTGCAGACATGTACTGATGACTTCCATGTCCATGTCGTACCTATTTGTGTTACAGGAATTCCAGTCGCTTTGGCTGGGCTGTTTGTGGCCTAAGGGCTGCATAAGGCCTTTCAGGTCGGAATGTCTACTGTTGATCCCTGTATCTGCTGTAAGGGTTCTGAAGCCAAGCTTCAGTCATGAACTTCATCTGCTGAGTCGAATCACATTCCAAGAAATATCCAAACTTTCCCATAGTAGTCATATTCATTGAGTCATATTGTCTTAAATTTAAGTAAACTGAGTCAGAATGAATGGACTCTTTTCCATTATACCACTGCCATTGAGAAAGAAAGAAAAATAAACATCTCAAGTTGGGTCCCCCAACTACCTGTCAATCCATTAAAAACTCTGCCTGTCATTGGAATAGCCTCACTGTTTCCACCTAGCTCTGTGTCCATGTATTAGGCAATACATGGTCCCCCCAGCCACTTGACCCTTGAGTCTTTTCAAAACTCATCCTGTTGCTCCTAAACTCTTATCCTGACATCTCCCCCAACTCAATCCCTATGTATTAGAGGCCAAAGGTTAAACCACTTTCTCAAAGCAAAAAGTTATAGGGTTAAGGACAGGGTTAGGGACTGAAGTTGGGGTGCAATGAAGGAGCTGAGATGCAAAGGACGATCATAGAAGGAAAATACCACGGGAGAGATTTACTGGACATATGAAAGATTCTCCTCATACCTTGAACCTGAGTAACTAGTAACATCTCAGAGAGAGAGAGAGAGAGAGAGAGAGAGAGAGAGAGAGAGAGAGGGTAGGTAGGGAGAGGTAGAGAGGGAGGGGGCCGAGGCAGCTGGCAGTGATTACCTTATGATTCACTTTAGCTGCACATAGAGGCTGCTTGTAAAAATATGAACAGTATAACTGTTTCCTGAGTTTGTGCTGACAGCAGCTCCCGGGGGAGTGCCGCTCTCCACAGAAACACATGGCCGCATGCTGGGCCCGTGCCAACCCATGGATTAGCCACGCTTGCTAATGGCTAGCTTGTCCAGTACTGAGGTGAACATGAGGCGCTACACATATGACACTCCTTGACAATGATTCCTCTAAGTCTAAGAGGTAGTCGTGTGTTCTACAAAACAACACATACATTAAATGACTCTTCTCGCAGATACATTAACTTAAAACAATTCTGTCACATCAACACCAGAATGTTTTTTTCCACTTTAACCACCTTGTGTATCATGTGAGAAATCTATATAAAAAAAGGACCACCACCAGATGCAAATTCTTGTATTTTGTCCAAAATCTGTCTTCACCAACCACTCTGCGGCTGTGCCGTATGAAGGTACAGCCAGCCAACCACTGAGTGCTAGGTGGCAGGTCAGGTCATACATGGAGCTATAAGCTCTCTCTCATTGGTGGACAGCTAAGTCATATAGCAGGCTCCATCCAGCCAGGCCAGAAATGAGCAGTCATCTGAGGGCTCAGCTCCCTCCAGCAACACTCTGTCATCACATTCGTATAGCGCTTAGTGCAAACCATATGCTTCCACAGCACAGCAGCAGCACATAGTTACACAGCAGCAGTTTATGTGTTGGCATTCCTGATATGTAGTCATAAGAGAGTACTAAGTAGCTGTTGAATATCTGGGGAGGTGATTGGCCGGCTCGCTTTTAAAGACAGATCTGTTGGCTATCTGTAGGGATTTGGACCGAGTTGCTGTTTCGTTAAGTTAATGTGAAGTATACAGGCCTGAAAGAAACGTGACATTTTCATTTTCTTGTTTACTTTCACTGAGGATTCAGGTGTTTGGTAACATATCGTGTCAGATACATGCAATCTTACTGTTTAGTAACATTTGTATATGTGAAAATGTTGAGCGAACTAATACGGTTATAGTTGAATGCCTCGTATAATGTGCAGTGTGATTCAGCCAAGGGTTTGCGATTCCCTTGATGTTCATGCTTGTCTCTGAGTGAATAGTATCGTTGTTATTCTCAGATATCATTTTTTATTCTTCGATGGATGACATCCAGATTGTAAAACATTGGAGTCGATATAATTATTCCTATCCAAGGATTTGTAATGTTATAGACAACCTGCTCTCATATCCTGCAGTACAGGGCAAAACCCACTGCTTACTACTCCGTTAATTTAGTTGATTTTTTTAAAGTAACCCAGCATTGGCCCATGATTCTAAATGTTGAAATTACCATCTGTTAGTTATAACCTTTGTTTTAAAAAGCAAATTAGCTGACATGCTTTTTTCCCCTCCTCTCTGAAATGTGATTCACTCAACACAAAGTGTAACGCTTTGATGATTGGATGCAAAAGCAGGCAATGCAACAGACTCTATTTAACTGAGAAGCTGACACAATAGATCATTCTTGGAGATATGCTGCATGCCGCAGCATCTGTGAAAATGAATTTTGTCACAGCTGGGTCCAATAGCGCAGACAAAGCCTCATTTATGTAATCAGGATCCAAAAACACGCTACAAGGAATCCTCAAGTTGTTGTTCTCTGGGCCATCATAGTCCAGTAAACTCACAAACATGTCATGCTAATATCACTTCTTTAATAGTCATCAATGTAAACATGATGTGCTTTCGGCTCCTCGGGCCACAAAGCATGGAATTTCTCAAATGGTGTGGGGGGTGGTTTCACTCGCCTGCATGCATTGGTGTTTGTTGACGTAGGATCATAATATGTGGTAGGAGGACGATTATGTGTGGGGAGCTGAAGTTTCCATAGTGCATACAGCACACCACTGGCCTACATGTTCTGTGTAAGAACACTGACTGCGAATCCGCCGGGTTTGCCAGATCGTGTGGTTAGTCGGTCCACTTTGATTGAGATGTCCCTAACTTAACATAAAGAGAATGTGGGAATGTGCCTTAAATTTGGCACTCGCAAACCAGTCTCTAAATGCTTTGCTCAACTATCGCTCTATGTTTTTTGTTTTAGCTTTTGTTGCTGGAAAAAAATGTGTTTAAGAACACTACAGATTGCGGAACCAATGCTAAGACTTAATGCTGGTCCTTCATATTGAGACGATATTTATTTTCAAAGCAGTCTAGGCGTAGGTTTGTTAGCATCCACTGAATTTAGATTTATTAGATGTCACTAGTGGTAGTGGTAGTGGCGATCTCTGATCACCAGGCAATGCGAGACTACTTCAATATGTACACCCACTCATTGTTCTTTCCACTTTTGTTTCTGAATCCATCACAGATGAATTAATGTTTAATCTTTCTTACTTTAATTTGTCCTGTCCTCTAGGGTGACTGGGTCTCCTCCTCCTCTTCTGGAGAAACATGTCCATCCTCAACACAAACCCTACTCTCACTACCACCACCATCAGACTTCCAATGAAGGTAACATATATTTTTGTTTGTTTGTTTTACAGGTAAACCATGCACCCTCCAAACATCTCCGTAGTTGTTGTTGTAATATACAACAGTCCACTCTTAGTACACAGCATGTTGTACAACAGTTGTGATACTGGGGAAATGGCTCCATAGTTGACTTGGTCAAAAATAAAAGGCAAAACACATTGCATTGTTTAGGATGTTCCAGTCCTCAAACAAGGCAGACTATAGTTGAGTTTGTGTTTCCACACCCTCTGGTGGATAGATTTCTAGACAGTGTATACATGCTTAGAGGTACAGACAGTTAAAGACTAATTAAAGAGTATAAATGTGTGTTGGAGATATTGTATCACAATTTTTTAAACTTAAATGGGCACTTTATTTTTTTTACTTAAATAACTTAAGTAATATATTTGCATCTCAGTTCTTTCCTGTAGTTCGAAAATAAAAATAAATAATTAAGAACACTTGTTTATTATGCCCCGAACTTCAATTAAAATGGGATTTGAGTGCAAAAAGGTTCCCCTTTAAGCTCATCCAGAGGGACTTAAAAGAAGTAGCTGCACTGATATTATTCCAGAAATCCTACAATAATCATGTAAAAGGAAAGGCTTCAGGGAGGAAGCCTTAAGAGTTGAGCCACTATCCTAATTGGAAGTGATGGATGCAAAACAGTTGAATCAGTACTGACAGCTTTATGGAGACCATCCCATACCCAAAGGTTGCAAGTTCAATTCTTGAAACAACAACAATACCCTAACTCATCCAAATGCCAAAACGATATCTTCAAATGTGATATACTGTATTGAAATGTATATACTGTATGTCATAAATGTAGATTTCTTCTCATGTGACACTCAGTAAAACCTGCCTACCTTGAATGAACGATAAGAATATTTTGAAGTGCTTGGTGTTCCATAAAACAAATGTATAATTTAAATGCATAAAGCACAAGTCCATGAACAATCCCCAGTGTCATTCTTCAAACCATCAGGCCCACCAGGCCCACATCAAAGGACGCAAGGAGAGGAAGTTGTCTCTCAGAACGTCGATGTTGCCCTGTGGCTCTGTCAGAGCGTTTTTTAGCACAGAGGGAGAGATTACAGGCAGAGCATGGAGACAGAGTGGGGAACAACCGCACGCCGGAAGCCTTTCCCCTGCACTGAATTAGGCCAACAAAACGCTGGCTCATGTAGTCAGCTGTCTCTCAGTGCCCTAACATGGCAGGCTCGGCTGTCACTCTTGAGCCGTTTCCTAATGCCTTAAACACTGTTTTCCCTGTTAAAGATCTATGCATGGACGTCTCTCAAACCACGCTGTGGTCTGGTAGTTGCGTAAAAGCGCTGCAGAAAGGGTTGCTTTCACATTATCGTGACTCCTGCGGTCGTCCCTGAGTACAGAGGAGGAGGGGGGGTGGGGGGTGATTTTACAAACTGCGGGACTGGCAGCATTGGGCCTAAGCACAAATATTGCATTGTCATAACCTTAAAACCCGCATAAAACCCTCAAAACCGGACGTGAGGGCCGTTGACCTTGGAAACACAACCGGCCATAGTCTCTGGTCCGCAGTAAACCCCACGGGTGTTAATTAAACTCTGAGTGTAAATGAACACCCAGGATTTTACAGTGTGACACTCGATCTATTATTTTCTCCCCCCACGCCCACGCCCCCGTCTCCTCACCACATCTCTGTCTTCTCTAAGACTACCAGGGCAGTTTTCAGAGCTGCTTCCATTTCGGAGACTCGTCGTCCTACAGAATGGAGCAGACGGTCAGTGGCGTCCACGTCCCAGCTGATGGCCACGCCTACACGTCCCATCAGCATAACGGCTTCCACATGTCCACTAGCAATGGTGGCTCCGCTGCTGGTGAGGCCACACAGCTGCAGTGATACACGGCACCTAAACCACCAGCTCTGTATTATAATAATCTCCTGTCTCTTCTGCTCCTAATATCAACTATTTATTTTGTTACTACAGTAGTTATATTAAAGAAGACAAATTGTGAATTGTAAAAAAATTATAAAAAAAACAATCAAGTGATAATAAAGGGTGGAGTATGTAATATTCTTCGGTTTATTCTTCCATTTTGGAATGTATAGCCTACAGTGCAACATATTTCCTCATTATTGTCCAATAACACTTTACGTTGCAGATTTTTTAAACGTTTTTATGTTGCATAAACGGTTGTATTCGGTCTCCTTAAGGCTTCAGCTTGTCCCAGGACCTCCAGGGGGGTGCGGGATGCCAGTTCTCCTCCAGCCCAGAGGAAAGCATCTTCTTCCAGGTGGGCAGCTTCGAGCGCAGCCTGAGTCACATCTCGTCCGTCTACACTGAGACATGAAAGCGGGGCTGGAGCGGGGCTCACCTCTCTGGGCCCGACTCCAGGATGAAAGCGGGGCCGGAGCGGGGCTCACCTCTCTGGGCCCGACTCCAGGATGAAAGCGGGGCCGGAGCGGAGCTCACCTATCTGGGCCCGACTCCAGGCTTTGGGCCGGAGCGGGGCTCACCTCTCTGGGCCCGACTCCAGGCTTTGGGCCGGAGCGGGGCTCACCTCTCTGGGCCCGACTCCAGGCTTTGGGCCGGAGCGGGGCTCACCTCTCTGGGCCCGACTCCAGGCTTTGGGCCGGAGCGGGGCTCACCTCTCTGGGCCCGACTCCAGGCTTTGGGCCGGAGCAGGGCTCACCTCTCTGGGCCCGACTCCAGGCTTTGGGCCGGAGCGGATCTCACCTATCTGGGCCCGACTCCAGGCTTTGGGCTGGAGCGGGGCTCACATATCTGGGCCCGACTCCAGGCTTTGGGCCGGAGCGGGGCTCACCTATCTGGGCCCGACTCCAGGCTTTGGGCCGGAGCGGATCTCACCTATCTGGGCCCGACTCCAGGCTTTGGGCTGGAGCGGATCTCACCTATCTGGGCCCGACTCCAGGCTTTGGGCCGGAGCGGATCTCACCTATCTGGGCCCGACTCCAGGCTTTGGGCCGGAGCGGATCTCACCTATCTGGGCCCGACTCCAGGCTTTGGGCTGGAGCGGATCTCACCTATCTGGGCCCGACTCCAGGCTTTGGGCCGGAGCGGATCTCACCTATCTGGGCCCGACTCCAGGCTTTGGGCCGGAGCGGATCTCACCTATCTGGGCCCGACTCCAGGCTTTGGGCCGGAGCGGATCTCACCTATCTGGGCCCGACTCCAGGCTTTGGGCCGGAGCGGGGCTCACCTCTCTGGGCCCGACTCCAGGCTTTGTTGTGCAGCTCCCTTGGCATGCATCTCAATACTCTTTTGAGTCACTTACCTCTCCACAGAGTTCTCCTTTCCTGTGTTTCAAAGCAATTACGTGGGGGGCCGTCTTATTTAAATGTGTAGGATTGTAACAATCAGTATGTTTACATGCACACTAATAATTGGATGATTACACCTTAACCGGGTTATCTTTGTCAGGTTAAGGTCAAATTCTTCCCGATTAACAGATCTAAATTTCTTATTATTTCAGTTTCGATTTATGCATCAAAAATCTACGCAAACTGAATGAACAATTAATTTAACAATTGATGAATGAGTTACTGTGAACTATGTAGACCCTTTAATCCAACCTTAATCTGGTTCTTCACAGTAATCGGGTTATAGTGTGCATATAAATGTACACAATGAAAGTAATGAGTTATGATCTTTGAGATTATGAATGACCCCCCCATTGGTTATTCATAGCTCCTCTTTTCATGTAGCATGATATATTTAGCTGTGCTAGACATACGTCAATCACTCCAAGAAGCTAAATGAACTCATTTTAAATAAGATGTCTTTCCCCTCCTCTCATTGCCCTAATGTCTTTCTTAATCTCTCATCTACATTATTCATTCTGTTTTAGACTGAAGTGTAGAAAAGATATATCATTTTGCTGTGTCGTTTTATCAATGAAAAAATAATACGTGTTTGCATTCCTAAATGATGTTAAGTTTCTTCTTTTTTCTTCCTATAAATATTTTCTGGAGGCGGCGGCTCGTCACTGATGCATTGTATGGAGGCAAAACCTATGTTATCATGTGTATAAAATGTACAGTTTGTTTAATGCAATCATTTGAATGTTTGTCACTTCCCGGTTTAAGAATTAAATAACAGAACTATTTATTGTGCAATACCTTTTTCATTCCATGACGTTAACCCTCTAACAGTTACTCAACATTTAAAAGTATCCACATTTGATAGTTTTACAGTATTCAACTAACTAAATCATTTATGTAAATGTTCAATGTTAGAGCTTATAGAACGCCCCAACCGCAAGGTTAGTGGGTGTACACTGGCCTCTAGTGGACATAAGGTAATACAGATATTGAACTTTTGCACAAAAAAACAATATTACACTTATTTTATTAAGTAAGTAAAATTGCAACAATTTGGGCCATCCACGCCTGGTATAATCGTCTTATGCAAGTTTCCTCTTCTTGTAGCTTTGGTAGTAGAAGTTGCTGAACAGGACGATGAGAGTGATGAGGTAAGTACACACATGTGCATTCATGGCATCTGGGAAGTCACACTCTGCGTAAAGGTTGTATCCGGTGTGTATAGTCAGCAGCACAAACTGCACCTGAAACCACCAGTTAAGTATGTGACTTAATGTACTGTAACGTCCTCATTAGCAGTGGTGGAAAAAGTACTTAAATAATAGTATGAATAATACAATGTAGAAATACTCCATTGCAAGTCAAATGTAGTACGTAGGTGTTGGTATCAAAATGTAGAAAGTAAGCTTGTCCTGATCGAATTTTGGAATAAAGTGTCAGTCAAAATCATCGGTCAGCTTCACCCTTATTGTCCAACCGGGGTCGGCTACATGAAGTGAGCGGTGCCTTTCATCATGATGATGTAGTATGATGAGAATGTCATCATACATCAGCCAATCAAATCATCACATTCCGTGCTACAAACACATACCGTGCTCAAACTGACATACTGTGTGTATGTCAGTTTGAGCACGGTATGTGCGTATAGCACGGAATGTGCGTATACAAATGGAACCAAATGGTTCCATTTGTACACTCACAGACCCATAATGGTCCATTTGGTTCCAAACTATCATTTAGCAGGGGGCCCCCTGGAACTCCCTCAAGGACCCCACTTTGGGAACCACTGCTTTACCACACTGCTCATTAGTAAGTGAACCTTTTTCCCCTTCCCATAATCGGGTCATATACTGTACACTATTTTGATAGGGTTATATCTTGCACTAGCATTTATCCTTAAACTTATTTGCCTTTTTTCCATTTTGAAAAACCTTAGTTCAAATAGCCGATCTTCAAGCTCACAATGTAGATCGGCTAGTTGAACCATTTTAAAATGTATTTCAAAATAGTAAATAATGGCAAATAAGTTGGAGTAAGGGCAAGATAGGGCCCATCCCTTCCCCTGGTGACCAGGTGGAGCAGGTCCTGATCCTCAGTCTGCCCCATGGCCTCCTCCCAGCTGGATGTGCTTAAGCCCAAACCACACCAATGGGTCGAGACGCAACAAAACAGTTTTAGCGTTCGTCCCAACGGTGTGATATGTCCTGTTGCGAGTAAACCCATGTCTACGCATGTAGATGCAAGTCAACCTAAGTGATTCAATTCAATGGTTGCTTGCAATTACATGCGTCTACTCGCAACAGTTTGATTGCAAGGAGCTGTATGGCGACCCATTGGTGTGGTTTGGGCTTTAGATTCCTTACTAGATGCCCTGAACACCAACTGGCTCCTTTCTACGCAAAGGAGCAGTGGCTCTCTCCCTTATGGATGACTGAGTTTTTATCTATCACAAAGCGATATGCCAGCCACCCTCCTGAGAATCCATTTCAGCTACTTTTAAATAAGATGCATGCTCCCTCTCACTTGAGAACAAGATGGAGTGGGCGATCCACCGGTTTCCTTCAAAGAACCATGGCCTCAGATTTCAAGGTGCCATCAGACAGTCATCCCAGCCACTTCACACTCAGCTACAAAACGATCTAGTCACTAATGGTGGCAGGGCTTTTGCAATCCGGGCCCCCAAGCTCTGGAATGCCCTACCTGCTGACCTAAGATGTGCAAAATCAGTATCCACGTTTAAATCTCTCCTGAAAACCTACCTTTGTTAACTTAAAGCCCTTTCGTAATTGTCAGTTTTGGATTATTATGTATGTTTTGTATTTTTATGCCTTCTATTGCATGGATTGATCTTTTGTTGTTTTCTTGTGCTGTAAAAGCACTTTGTGACTTTGTCTAGAAATGTGCTATATCAATACATTCATTATCATTACATACACACTACATTACCAATTACCTATGCCAACTTGATAAGAAACTAAAATATAATTCCTACATAAATTAGTACATACAAATTTACATTTACTTGGATAATAATAGGAAAGGCAGGTTGAGGATATACACAAGACAGCATCTTCACTGCTCTGTGTCTTTCAGTGTCCTCAATTGTGATTATTGGACTCACCCATTTTGTGTACTGATCTTATTGCCTGTGTAGTATGCCCAGGTTGTCAGAGACTTCAGCATATTGCCTGCCCTGCTATCATTTTCAGTATAGTATTGAAATGTCTAATGTAATTTTTGTTATTACCCTTCTGGGCTATCGCTGTGTACGTTTTCTAGTCAGTACAGATTGGTGTGTTATCATCATCTACAGTATGCGTGCCTCGTGCCTGCTATCTGCATACTGTACAGGTGACTCTGTAAACCATATCATGCATATTCAGAGAATGATCGCCATCATATACTAACAATTGAAGAAAACCTCCAAGAACAAGAGCAGAAGAAAGCTAAATAGAGGTCATGTGTGTCATGACTCATGATGGCTTTTACTTTTCTATACCATTTTGGATTATAAGTGGCTAAAATGGAAATCGTTGGTTCATAGTAAGCCTGCCACTCTGCTATAGTATACATGCAGCTAAGATACAGTAAATGTTTTTATCTTGATTTACAGTAATTTGTGATGCAGTTTATACAGTATGCATGTATGGTGTAGCGATAGGTTACACAATCTATCGTTTTGGGGATGTGGTGCATTGCGTAGTGTTGCCATGATGGCATCAAAATTGCCAGCACTGCCACTGACCCAAAGCCAACTTGGCAAGAACCACTCACCAGCTGAAGTGATGTAAGGTAGCGCTTCCACCAGAGGTATTTCTGCATGTGAGGCCCCAACGCTGCCAGCCCATAGTAAGAATACATTATAACGTGGACGAATGAGTTCAGTAAGCCAATGAGGAATGCTATAGGATGATACAGGAATGCAAGAATATATGATTAATATAACATACAGTTTTAGATTAATTAAAACTTTTAAGCTGAACAACGGCATTGATTTTGCAGAATTATATTTTTATTTCATATCATGTTAGTCGCCACTGCCAGTGCACATTAGTCATGACTTACACTGTCCTCCAGCCAGATACTTGATCCCTGCCCACCAGTTGAAGATCATGGTGGCATGGTGATAGACATGGAGATAGGTTAGTTGATTGTTCTTCTTCCTCAGTATGAAGAAAATCTGTCCATGTGGAGGTGATGGCATAGCCTTTAGTGTACATGCGCTTGTATTGATAATATTTTTTTATGTATTCAGGGTGTTTTGATATGCGTTTACCGTGTCATTGAGTTCTAGGACTTTGGAGAAGAAAAACCACCAGCACGCATTAGCCATCTGTAGGGGGAATGGGTTGAGAGAGATTAATGGCAACATATTGATTTGGATGTGACTTTACGTTGCAGTCTGCTGTTTATTGTACATATCGGAAGAACAATTTTTATTTATTTATTTTTATCAGGAACAACGCACATTAATCAACACATAATTTTTCACTCCATGTAAATGGGCTAGAGTTAGCCAGAAGCAGATTTTGTAGTCCCTGAGCAGGCTGTTAAAAGTGGTGATAAAGCGATCTATCCAACATATACAATACAAAACAAGTAAACATTGGTACAGCCAGGGGACAGAACAATTTACAGTGACATGTGAGAATAGAAGTGACACCAGTGACATTGGCACTGATAATTTCTCATGATTGGTTTGCTTTAAGCCACCTCTTAAGGTTGAAACTGAAGGTCATTAGGTCAAATTAGTTGAAGGTTTCGCTTACTTCTGTAGGGGAACTTCCAGAACTGTTAACACACTACATCTGAATGATACTTCATTCCCCTCTGGTAGTTGCCCTTGTTACTCTGAAACCACTGTCCCTTAGATCTATGAACTGTTTCTGTGGTGCAAGATTGTTTAGGATCTTAAAAGTGAGACAAGCATCTGCAAAGTGTTTAAAGCTGTCAAGATATTGTGTGGTGCTGTTCCAACATATTTACTGCCAAACCAGTTTTCCTGACAGCCAACCAGTTGAAGTAATTGCAGGAATCTGAGTCTTTGCTTTAATGAAATATCCGAGATCATATCATTAAGGTTTTAGGGAAGATGCTTCTGAACATTAGTTTACAATTTAAGTAATAGAACATGTATTCTATTGCTAGTTTGACCCATTCTAATACTCAAATAACAATTTAATAAAAAAAATAAGTTCCTAATTGCAGCTTTAAACTGAACTCATGCAGGACACGGCAGGGTCGTGCAGAGAGCACTGAGGGGGCAGGGGCTCAAACCCCAGAAAAGGGCACATGTGTAGGCGCGCGTTGCACGCGCCAATATTTGGGGGTGGTCTTCGTGTGGGTCCGTCCCATGCTATTTCAGATCATTGTACAGTAAAATAAGCAATACGTTCTCATTAGTCTGAAACTAAAACTGACTGATGGCAGCCAGCACATTAAAAGTGTAATTAATTATGATAGTGGAATTATCATTACTTGTCAAATGTTCGTCTTGAAGGGCCAATGGCACTTATTGGACCCCCACATCAGCCCTTATTGGCCCCCCACATAAGCCCTTATTGGCCCCCAACACAAGCCCTTATTGGCCCCCAACACGGTCTTACCCTCAGCGCCAGGGGATTGGTGCTGTAGTCAACAGGCTGACAGAGGAGGCTGTAGTTTGACAGCCAAGACGTCACAAGGAACTGCAAATATTCAAACAGTGCCTCAATGAAATCACACACACACACACACACACACACCTTTTATGACGTAATCAGACAAAACAAAACTCTGTCCATGTCAATGGCGTTTGTTTAAGGAAAAACAAACATTAAACCTGTATATAGATTGAATCGTTGCCATCTTCAGTTTTTCCACACAGCGTGCACTGCACACACACACACACACACACACACACACACACACACACACACACACACACACACACACACACACACACACACACACACACACACACACACACACACACACACACACACACACACACACACACACAGTACCTCATAGAACATGTAGGCAGACAGACAGACCATGGAGAAGTTGTAAACAATGAGAACAACTTTGAGGTCGACGGGCTCTCTGTGCTTCATCAGACGAGGGCCAGCCCAGCTTATTATGAGGTAGCAGAGGAAAATGACGATGATTGGTACTGGAGAGTACACCAACAGCCATGGATCTGTCCTCTTATCTGGAATAGAATAACAATGAAAAAAGTCTATTTGTATTGCACATTTCATACACAGTCAATTTAAAGTACTTTACATGAGAAAAAAAATATGCTGAGGATGATATTTGTTTTTGAGGGGCGCCATGTGTGTAACTGTGTACAGTACAGTGTGTCTGTGTCTTTCCGTTTGAGCACGGAATGTGATGTACTGTATGATGATAAGAGCGCCATCACTTCACACTTTTTTTAAATAAAAATAAAATAAAAAACATCAAGTACAGTATTTAGCCTGGATTTAAAATGTGTTAGAATTGGCAGAAGTGTCAGTTTGTTCCAACTAAGGAATAACTAAATGCTACTTCACGGCACAATATTTTGGTGAACCCCTGGGTGTTCATGAATGTAAAAAGTCAGAGAGATGTATAATGATGAATAATTCCTGTCTTTCTCCACTGTCACCGTCAATAAAATACCCTTCAGAATATCTTAACCGAGGGTTCCAAAAGGGGCTATATGAAAGCTTGTAGGCCTATGAAGTGAGAATCTGCAAGAGCCTTATCATTTGCTAATCTGATCCTTGACCATTAAATCCTGATTTTAATCATCTTTGTTTTCGAAATGGCACAAACGGCCAAATTAATGCAAGCAGAGAACCTATTCGTTTAAAAACATATATTTTGAAAATCAGTCTTGAGTTGAGAGAGATGGCCTGGCATGCGTGCGTGGGGTCAGGTGTAGGCGTTCGTTCTTCTGGTGATTTGACTGCGCAGGAAGATAGAAACAGTTGTCTGTAGCCTAGCTATACGTTCAGTGTGGGGTGATGTCGAACTAGATAATGGAAGAAACAAAGCGGCATGGTAGTGGTCTGGTCTCTGGATCCTGTGACAGTGTGTGACTGACGTACTGGTCACAAAGCTGTCGTTGTGCTGATCTGAAAGCTGCATCTGAATCTCCTCTCTGGAGTCTTGGTTGCATTGTTGTTAGATCTGTCCATGTCAACTGTCAAGGCTGTGGCTTTTCTTTTCAACCGCCATATTAGAAACAGAAATGAGGATGTTGCAAACGATTCCCATCAAAACAATAGGCTGAACTTGAACTTTCGTACCTCCATTGTCCAGTATCCAGCGGTGCAGGTAGTGCACGCGTTGCCATGCTGATGTCATTTTACACTGTGATAAAGGCAGGGTTATTAAATCAAGAGAAGTACCGTACGATATTCATAACACCTGTCACAAAATACTCCAATCTGGGTGATGATTAATTCATAGATCGGTAGGCTACAGTGAACCCCGCAACTGACTCTTTGAACTTTAATCACCCTTTGACTAACTATAAAAAACAATGTAATATCCTGGACTGCATCCTATATCTTTTTAAAACTTCATAAAGCTCACTCTCTGCTTTTACTTACGTCCTCAAACTGCAGTCATTCATAAAGTCAGTGACGATGTATTTCCTTGAAGTGAACTGAGGCTGAGCCACACCCAAAACCAGAATACGACTTTCAAGATGACTTGTGATTGGACGCCGGTATACAGCCCATGTAAATTCCGTAGTAGCCTACGGCGGCGGTGTTTCAGAACCTCACCCGATATGTGGGGAGGGCGCAGGGAGCACCTGCCCTTCCCTTTCCCTTTATAAAGTTAGTTTTTTATGGCCTGGGTCCTGCCCAACATCAACATAATTTGAAAAATAAAATTATAATTTATTTCCCCCTCAAAGTGCCATTAGTAGTTTCACTTTCCACCTGCAGTGATGCAAAGTCCCACCCACCCTTTTATGTTTCAAACAATTTGACCTGAGACAAGCACTCAAGTATGGTAAATTCACCTGTCATACTTTGTCAGTATCATTTGATTATTAGTATTGAATGAAAATAGAGTAGACATGATGTTCGTCCTTCATAAGTCATGTGACTTCATCATGAGTCATGTTTCAGGGCTAGAGGCAAAGGAGAAAGGAATAGGGAAGAATAGCAGTAATGACATGGGCCAAATAGCATAAGATATCCAATGTACTGCATTTCTGGTGTGAAATGGCACGAGGGGAAAAAACAAGATCATGCTTATCAACAAGCTCATGGATGGGGTATAAATTAAGCTTCAGGCGTTCTGCAAACTGCTTTCACTATAGACAAAGTTGGCAGTAGACAGTCGTTGGTATGGACACCCATTTCTACGTTTATTTAGCAAACTTTATTGCTTTCAGAAACAGGCATTGGCATCGTATATAAAACTAAGCATCTAAAACATGGATTTTATCAAATAAAAAATAACATTAAAAAAAACATATTTCCTTTAATGGTTATTATTCTTGAAATTGCAAGCACTTCACTTCATTAGATTGTCTCTGGAACCCCAACCTAATATTTTTATTGTTATAGGCTATTATGTGGTTAAGAATTTCACAATTGCCTATAGAGGGATATCAGTTACTCTACTTTCTCTAGTCTACATAATTATGGTTAACTATCACTTGTTTCTGTGGACCCCCTGGAAGACTCTTAATGGACCAATAGACCACCAATGTTATTATTTTAGCATAACCTTCGACTGTACTACCTGTACTGTTAACAATCCTGCTAATAAAGTATTCAATCAATCAATCAATCAATCAAAAAGGACTGGGTGATGTGTTGCTGTTGTCAGCAATCCTCTTTAACCGTCTTGAACATATATGTCAAACTCAAGGCCCGGGGGCCAAATCAGGCCCGTGAATGAATTATCTTTGGCCCGCGGGATGATATTGAATTAGTATTAGAACTGGCCCTCTGGTATATTGCACGGACCACTATAATACTACAAGTCCTGCTTTGTGAGGATCATAGAACAGGAAACTGAGCTTAATAATAATGCATTTTCAGTTTTAAATGCATTTACTTTTTTGCTATTTGCCTGGGATGTCCTCCTGACCGCGGTGCCCGTGTGTTGAAACACAGTCCGGCCCTTGACTTCTACCAATTTCTTTATTTTGGCCCACCGTGTATTTGAGTTTGACATCCCTGGTCTTGAAGAAGGAGCTGAGAGAGAGCTGTTTAACCCCATTAGTTGCTGTGCTGACTTTGGGCCTTTTAGACGTCTGTAGCGTCTTCTCATTCTTCACTGCAGTTTTCTTCCTTTTCCCATCCTTGGAGAGACATCAATTATCATCAGACTATAAATCAAAAATAATTACAGAGATGGCATACAAAGTATAAGCACTCACTTTAGTCATTTGCTCTTGGCTTGTTGTAGAATCATACAACTTCAGAATCTGTGGGAAATACAATGACAATGACTAAAGGAATAATCAGAGCTTTAAGGTGATGTAATGATGAGTGACAATGCTCACCCACTGTGGGGCACTCACTCAGTGGCCCACAGTGGACATTTACAGTTTTGTAATGAGAAACTTTGGCAGGAATGTTCTACTGTAGATAATGTACCAGTGTTCCTTCTGAGTGTTTAGTCAGTACCAGTGGGCTCACAAGATATTTTCAGGCGTTTTATTCTCTTTTTATTTTCCATTATTTACTTCTAATTATCTTGTATCCCTTGAACTGCAAATGTGTAAGCTTTCACCTCACTTTGACCTGTAACGGTGTTGTGACAATAAACCTAAAAATAGATCTCTACAGAGTATACACTACGAGCGCAACTAATGCCAGAAAATGAACATGAACATTTACATTTACACTTCTGTGGCAAGCTCATTTAAAGGAGAATTCCATGCTAGAAGGCTTTCTTACCTTTATTTGTAGTTGTTACGTTAGTAGTAGTAGTTAGTAGTATTTTAATATTTTCCATCAGGCACAAATTAGACGCCTATATTGGCTAAGAAGGACCACAACAACAAGTGGTCTGCTAGCTGCTAGGCTAACAGGCAGCTGAGAGTATGAAAGAAACTTACATCTAACTGAAACAGAAGGGAAGAATATAAGTTTGGTGTGGGACTCGGTGCCATATGGGACTGCATGCAGCGAGGGCTGGATATATGCCACCACCACCGCTGAAGTGCCCTTGAGCAAGGCATTGAACCCCTACCATGAAATGTTCTATGAGCAGGGCCTGGCTGTAAACAAGTTCTTGAGCTTAGTCCAGTTGGTGCCGTGTCATTAGTCAGAAGGTTCATTGTTCCGAAATTACTATCCCTATCTCTAACCCTAACCTAAACCTAACCGCAAGCACGGGAGCAAACCTAAACCTAACCGCAAGCACGGGAGCAGTGCATGTTCGGACTAACGGGACTTCGGATCTATGGGCAGTTTCCATCTACAAGCTCACAACGTGTCGCAGCGAGCCAGCGACGCGTTGTGAGCTTGTAGATTGGCTATCCCTGCAGCGGATTTCGGGTGGTTGCGGATATATATATTGGATTAATTAATTAATGCGGTCGGATAACGGGCGGATTATAAATATACACACTCGGATTCGGGTGACAAAAAAGCTCATCCGCTGATCTCTAACCTGGACCTCTTTGGTTGGGACGTAACAACTACAAATAAAGGTAAGAAAGCCTTCTAGTATGGAATTCTCCTTTAAGCCAAAAGGCTAACAGTACTGTTTGAGTGTTTCCAGTATAAAGTGATTCCAATATATTTTAGAGCCATTAGACATTTTGGTGAATTTCAAGTATATAAAACCAACGTTTTGGACCAGCAGTTAGCATGTTATACAATCATATCGTTGCTGTTGGGCAGAAACATATAGTTTTCATGTTTTTTCTTAAATGAATGTCAACTTCATAATACAAAGATTTTGCACTAAAGTAGTGAACAGTCACTATTTTCCTTTTTTTCCTGGACATACAAGGTTTCCATCCGACAGCAACAATATGTCAGAATCCTGGTAGTGGTAGCTCATCCAGTATACATAACACACAGGCCATGGCTTCATATATAAGGCCCATGTTATCAGATTGCTCTCTGAGCAGTCATAGGATTATGTTCTTTACTTCTGACGTTGCTAATGTTTATCTTAGCAGTTCCTTTAGCCCAGTGCACTTTTGCAATGGTACTACTTCTCACTTTACTTTAATAGACATAGTATAGATCTAAATAGCATCAACTAATGACAAGAATCTCCCGCAATTACTCCATGAGGGATAACACAATCCTCTCGCACTTAAGTCAGGAAGGGTGTAAGGATGTGAGCATATAGACCTTTTTAACTCCTGTGGACACCGCAGCCTCCTGCAGGGCATGTCTGGTAAGCCACTGTGTGTTCTCATTCTGGGTTTTCCTCTCCTCTGCACAGTCATTCAAAAACACACTGTAAACCACGTACGTCTGGTGGATGTGCGAGAAAATGTGAACCACCTGGCAAACAAAAGCATTCGGTAAGAGTTTAAATTTAAAGGACCATACTGCTGTCAATACACATGTACTGTCTAATGTCTATCAGCTCACAGCTTCAGCCATGTACCCAACATAATAGACCATAGACCATGTCCCCATGAATGGCTTTATTTTTGGATTATGTATCAGTTCAGTTCATTTATATAGTCTTGAGTCATACAGATTTTAACAAACAAACATGTCCTGAAGTATACAAATGTTGGCTAAACACGGGTGGTTTTTAATTAATTAAAAAAGGCAACTAAGTCATTACTTTGACATAAAGAGTTGTAGTCTATGGGCTAATCATGGCAGACCACCAGTATGGCCCCTTTAAGAGACTGTTAATGGACATTTAACTGAAAGAAAACCTGCAAATTGTGCAGGTGGCGATAATTGAACCCTAAAGCGCTTAGAACATAAACTCCCAAAATTAATCTACTCTGAAACTACTACTAAACTAAAATGGTACAATGACATCAACATGCATACCAGACAGTAGAGAGAAATCAAATCATAAACCCATATATGTCAGTAGGGTTTGTACTTTGTAGATGATTGCTTACCTCGCCAATGTACTGGAACAGGCTTTTGTTCAACTTGACTCCCAGAATCCTGCCTACCTCTGCACAAAACGCCCCCTTGTGTTTCGCCTCTGAATTATCCTCCTCCTGCAACAGGCTAGGGAACTCCCACATCCCAGCCAGTAAACCTGTAAACGCTCGCAAACATACAGAATCAGATTCATGCACACACATACCAGATTAGTGAATGTCAGATTACGGCAGTTACTTGTGTATATGACACTTCAAGCATCATAAGAGCTAAGAGCTCTTATGATGCAAGTGGAAGCCACTAACCTGTTCATTTTAATTCTTAAGAGAATTGTGGTATAACTGCATTCAGTACTGACAGAACTGCATGAGTAATGCTGCAGACAGGTGCAGATACATGCTTGTGTAATTATTGTGTAACTAATTATTGTGAAGGCCACATCCTTGAATGTGACCTTTAGAGGTAATTTAGTTCATAAAAAAATTAAATAAAACCCTATGTAAAAATGCTTGAAATTCTTCACCCCAAACATTTTAGTGAAGGTAAAAAAATATAATGTGCAGTACTGTGTATTATTAATGTAAACCACAGAGGAGAGGCAGGAAAATCTCCCAACAGCACATGCTGCTTTGCAAGTGAACACTGACCTTTGTTTGGTCTCTGTGTGAGCATGTATTGTTCCTCTTCCCCCTCCACAGACCTGACCACCACACATGTGAGGGTGCGCTCCACGCGGGGTGCCTTCTTCAACGGCTTTCGGGGGAAGTTCTGAACACCCAGCCCATCGTCCCATGGTTTTGTGGGGCATAAGTTACACGTTCCAGAGTTCACTGTGGAAGAAGTGGAGAAGAGTGACTGGTTAGTGTAGACTAGAGTGTAGTTTATGAACTAAATATATCTTTCATATAAATATTCAAGTACTATATCGTTGCTGTCATATTAGGTTCCCACCCGACAGAGACCATATGTAATTATGTAATAGATTATAACAGATTCCCACCCTATAGTCGACGCATGACACAGGGCCATTGACGGATATTCATTTTCCGAGTGTCTTCTCGGTTGTGCAATTACATTTTATTGGACTCAGATCTCACTTTGCGTCTCCCAAACTTAATCTGCATACACTACCTGCAGAGGATGTATGTGGACAGGTGTGCAACTTTTTCATACATACTGACTGAAGACTTTTATAATTTTGCTCTGCACCATGTTTTATGCATACCCACCCAAAACCTAAATCTCATGTCAATGTGATGACATACTTACTGCAGTCTTCTATATCAGATAGTGTTGAAGGCTTCTTGTCCAGTTTCCCCAAAAGCCTCTTAGAGTTCTCCTCTTGTTTGATGTGGACCTGCACAGACAAAAGCCCCAAATTAGCCACAAACAATTACAGGACTGAGCAGAGCTTCATATTATTATGAACTTCTCGCTATTTTGGCCTGAGTGCAAATAATCACTGTTTGAAGACGTACTGTTGCATGTTGCCAAAAAAAATGAGTTTTTGCCATTTTTAATGACTGCAGCAGTAGGAGTACCAGCACTTCCTACAAGCATCTGACTGCCACATTACACCAAGTATTTGTAAACTTTTGCATGGTTTAATGATGGACTCTACCTTGCGATAGGAGTGGCAGTGGGACTGTATGGGACAGTGAGTACAGAGGGGCCCCTTAGGAGTACAAACTCTTGCCCCCAGCTCCATCATGGCCTGGTTAAAGTCTCCTGGTCTCTCTGGTTGAACCAATGTATTGGCTAGACCCCTATAATACACAAAACATAACCCTCTTATTGCTAGATTTAATAACATCTTATTGTGCATTGGGCCAGATTTGGCGACTTTTTGAATGGCAATCGAAAAATGTGAGATATGACCACAATGTCATATGACCACTAGCTTGTTCCATCGTTTACTTATAAGCATTTTAGTACACCTTGGTTTCACTACTTGGTTTCACCAAGGTCTACTAAAATGCTTATAAGTAAACGATGGAACAAGCTAGAATCATAATTCTTTTTTCATTGTAAACTAGTGACTTGGAGCTTTAAAATGAGACATTTCGTGACATTGTGGTCATATCTCACATTTTTCGATTGCCATTCAAAAAGTCGCCAAAGCTGGCCAATGCTGGCCAGAGGACCATTTCTTAATTCGTCATTTTAATGCAAAAAGAAAGCTCAGCGATCTAAATAATATAGATCACTTTTCACTTTCACTGTAATACCCAGAATTGCCACCAGATGGCGGGAACGCACCATTATGCTGATTTTGACAAAAGAGTCAAATCTGGCTAAATCACTTCCTGTTAAACGGAGGTAAACATCCGGGGGTAGTTTGACCCTGAGCAGATAGCTTGGCTGTCAGGATTGCTAAGCTAACACTAGCTTTTTCATAACTTAGTCAAATTAAGCTCAAAAACGGCCAGGAACGTCCCAAAATGTCAGATTCTTTGCCACGGTGCGTGTGCACGATAGTGCACGATCGCGCGGATTTCGGCCGGTTTTTGGTAGATTACATAAAAATTAAAAATTAAAGTCTAAAAGTTCCATTATTTTGTTATAATAAGACGTACTGACAGGGCAGTACGTCTATTACGTCAATTACGTCCCTGGCCACGAGGGATTTGTTGATTTAATACGCAGATTATGTCTTTGGCCACTAGGGGGTTAAAAGGTAAAATGTTAATATACATATTGTGAACAATCACATCTGACAGAACAATCACATCTGACAGATCAGAGTACATTATCACTAATAATCAAGGTACATTCAATTGTGTCAAAGTTTAATCAATTAATTTCATCAGTTTTATTTGTCTTTTTTCAACCCTGCATCAATACAACATGTTTATAGTTAGACTCCATCTCACCATAGTGCCTCTGTCACAGCAGGGCTTGTGCTGTCGGCCCCAATAGCCCTCACACGACACAACACCCGAATCACATTTCCGTCCACAACTCCTGTAACCTAGGCAGTAAAGGTCTTGTCAGTCATCAACAATATGAGATACTGGTACAGTCCGGTGGTTGTGGTGATTGTGTGTGTGGTTTTCAAACCTTTTGTGCCCAAGGCACACCACATACCAAAGGGCAAGTCAAAATCTCAAGTCACATCTGTATCTGTGCAGGATAGCCTAGCTCTATAGTCTATATTCCATAACACGTGTTATCACTCTTCTAACTCTGTAAATGTTTACATTTACTAATGCCAAATACAAAGTGTGATCAACTACTTAATATGCAAATGTTTAAAAATAGAGAAAATTGCTGATCTAAAAGCTCACAAGAGTCACAACATGGAGCACTTGTGAGCTTGTAGATCTGTTTACAATATCCCAAATCACCCCCAAATCATCAGTATTATAAGTATGATAATTATAATGCACTATGATCCTCGATTCCTCACCAAAAAGTCAGTTACTGACCAGTAATTATGAAGTATTATGATAGGCTACTTGAGCTTATGAGTCATTATAAGAATCTTTATAATGTGTTATGAAACTTATGATTGTATTATGAGTGCAGAAAATTGGCTTTTTTTAATAGAAATAAGTTATATAGTTATAGGGCCCTATCTTGCGTGCCGTTTATCCCTAAGCTTAGTAACATTTTGAAAAACATTTTTAAATTGTTCAATTAGCCGATTTACATTGACACGTTTTGAGCTTGTAGAATCTACAAGCTCAAAACGTATATAATATATAATATATTATATATTATATTTTATATATTATATATTTTATATATTATATATTATATTTATATATTATATTCTAGCAGTGACTGACTGAGATATCGAGCGTGCGTCCGCAACTGGTTGTGGCCCCCATCAAGTGACCTTTTGACCAATGCGGCCCTCGCCCCAAGTTCAGTTCGACACCTCTGTTGTAGATGATCAGGTATTTGAAATATTTAAAACGAGTTTTAAAAAAATAGTAAAAAAGAAGTAAAATAAGTTCATGGATAAGGGGTACTAAGGCAAGATATGGCCCATAATGTTATAAGAAGATTATAATTCAAATGCATTATACTGTAGGTATACTTATAATGCCATATAAATATGGGATGCATATTATCAAGTGTTACCTTTTGTATAGTGTATAAAATCCCAAGGCAAACCTAGCCTGGTAAAACCTCCCGGAACCCACATGTAATTTTCATTCAATGAAAATGAAATGTGGATTCTGCGACCGGGAGAGTTTCAAGGCGACGCCCTTTGGGAACCACTGTGTTCTGTACAGTGTGTACAGTATGTTGGACATGGATTTATACCTGCCCCAGTGCAATGGAACCTATAGCTCCTGCAGTGTAACGTCCCACTCCAGGTAGCTGCTTCAGAAGGCTCTCTACTGTCCTAGGCATCTGTCCCTTTAGCTCCGACACCACCTTCACAGGACAGGATGACAATTGACACCAAAGATCATATACAATTATTTACAATACATTGACAGTCGTTTTACCTCATCCATTAGGCCACAGACCCCAATTTGATAGGATTTATTTTTGAGACCCCCAATGTAAAAGTGGAAGTGGAACTGAACTGGCTCTGAATTGATTTAGTCAAATTTGATGAACATCTGTGGCATTTCATTTCACTTTCAAAGATTGCACACAAGTAATCGGCACAGTATTTCATGCGAGTACAATAGCATCATGCAATAAAAAAACTACATACCTTCTGAGCCCCTTCATGTAGTCTTCTTCCACGAGAATAATAGCCCAGGCCTGCCCACATTTGGTTGACCTCCTGCAGATAAAGTAAAGCTAATAAATGAAAACAAATACAAATGTAGAGGGGTGGGTGGGATTGTTTGTTTGTTTTTGTGTTCCTTGTTTTTGCTGTTATGTGTAGTTTTTATATGTGTTTTGTTTTCTTTAGTTATTCATGGTGTTAACGTGTCTTATTGTGATTTATTGTCTTAAATAAAAAACATTTGATAACAACAACAAAAAAAAGTAGAATAGCCATTATGTTAAGCTCGAAACATTAAGAATCATCACCTCTAAAGTAGCAGCTGCAAGATCTTGTACAGTGGGCCATCTCTGAAACACAATCAGACACAACTGTTCAGTAACAGTTTTTTTTTAACACATCAATCCTTTGGGCATGTTATCTAGGTTGTTTAAAGAACTTGTAGATCGGCTATTTTCGCTGTTCGTCATAAAACGAGCGGGACCCTTAAATGGTTATATATTCAAAATGATGAATACCTTCATCCATTTGTTGTAGTAGTCTATTACAGTGGCGACTTGTGTCTGCTGGAGCATTATCTCTGACACCCACACTGAAATGGGAATATCTGGCATCAAAAAGAAGACTGCAGTGCAAACTCTGCTGAAAGACATGTAAGCATGAGGAAAAATGTCTTACCCGCATATGTCCTAATGTTTAGGTCAGGTTCATTCGTAGCCTGTTGGGGAAAACGTTGGATAAAGATGGGTACAAGTATTTACAGATTGAGTAGATATGTCTTGCATTAGCCCATGATAGTATACAGTACTTGATTAAGGTCTAAAAGGTCCTGTGTAGCACTGTCAACAAAACATTCCTGTAAAATTATTGCATTTCTTGATACTGACTGTGAAATACCTGTCTCTGCGTAAATGTGAATGCATGTGAAAAAGCCCATCAGCATGATTTAGCAATTAGAAATAAATCTCTTACCATAGTTCTCCAAGGCAGTTCTCTCTTTCCACTATCATACCAGTCCAAGAGCTGTGACCGAAAGCGTGTAATGTCGGCTTGATCATTGAAAATGTGATATAAGGATGACAATGTAGTATCTCTGTCTTCTTCTGCCAAAAGCAAGAAGACAGTGCATTGAATCAATACCTTTACAACTACACGCCACAGAGCCAGATACAGAGGTTGTCTAAAAATGTATTTCAATATCACAAAACAAAGAATATCAAAGCTGGTTCTCAATCTCATACATATACATTGATATATCTCCATCATATAATGTGGATACTGTAGAAACAGTTCACATGCTTTGTTGTTTTCATTTAATAGCTTTTTGTAATACTTTACTTGGTAAGTCTACAATGTAGATCCAACATCAATTGCCAATACAAGAGGTTAGTATTATGTAAACATTGCATATTACGATATTATTGTTCTTGTTCGAGTTGTCAAATATAGGATTTATTAATAACTAGAAAAAGTGCCCTTCTGGGCACAGGTCTCCACCAGGATTCTTCCTCAGCCTAGTGGGAATATGCGTGCACAGTTTCATCGCAATCAGACGCTGCGTTGAGGAGTTGTGGCGATTTGTACAAAGCGGGCTACTCCTGAAAACTGTAGGAGCCAATCGTGGCCAATCAGGATGGAATATGAGAAATCAAACAAACCTGTCTTGATCACATGACTATGGAGATCATGTGTACCGATTTGGGTGAAATTTGGATAAAATCTGAAGGAGTAATAATAGAAAATGTGTTTTACATATGTCGGCCTCCTGGTGGCGCTATAAAGAGCAGATGTGAAAAATTCCAGACAAAGGTTTTTCCTTGGCCTCTAGGGAGTTGGCATACAAAGTTATCCACAGATCCGTGCAGTTAGAGGTAAAAACACTTTTCGGCCAGTTATAGCGCCACCTTGAGGCTGAGTTGAAATTGTTCATGTGGCATTTCGTCCTCGGCCTAGTGGGAATGTGGGTGCACAATTTCACGGAAATCACGCGATGTGTTCATGATTTGCAGCATTTTCTTTGAAACTGAGCACTCCTGTGAACTTTGGAAGCCAATCTGAACCAATCAGGATGGAGTGTGAGAAATCTGAAAGACCGGTTTCGTTGAATGGCTCTAGAGAGACTGTGTACCAATTTGCGTGATGTTTGGACAAAATCTGTAGGTGTACTGTGCAAAAACTTGTTTTACACAAAGCGGCCTCCTGGTGGCGCTATAACAGGCCGTTCTGGAAAGTTTGGGGCAGAGGTTCATCGTTGGCATCCAGGGAGTGTGTGTGCAAAATTTGGCATCGACCGGGTTAACGGTGGCCGAGATTAGCTGCTCACGGACACACGGACGGACGGACGGAGGACGGACACACACACGGACGGACGTAGTGCAAAACATACTCTCCCCCCATGCCTTCGGCCTGGTGGAGACAATAAAAAGTCGCAGAAGAATTGGAATGGGCACAATGCACACTTGCAGTTACAGACAGAAGGGTCCATTTGGTTCCAAACTATCATTTAGCTGGGGACCCCCTGGAACTCCCTCAAGGACCCCTAGATCCCTCAAGAACCACTGGTCTAGATCACCGCGCAATGTAAATTACAGTAGCCTACATCTGATCTCATAAATCGTCAACATTAGGCAAGTGGTCATACCTTCTTTTAGAGCCACTTTTGGTCTCTTCCGCGGTGGTTTTGCAGGTTCTGTCACGTCAAGAGTTGTTCTCTTGCCTTTTTGCATTGCAGAACGTAACCTGCTCATAGCGATGAAGCGATGTACAGAATGCAAGTTGCAACACAAAAATTACAAAACTCGTTCTTGTTTACATGCATCCACTCCCTATGCAATGTATGCGACTATGCGGTATGCGTGCGTGCGTGCGGCCAGTGCGGGCGTTGTTCCCGCCATGGGGAGGAGCCATAGACTGTAGGGAGGAGCAGAGTTATGTGGTGAGCCGAGTGGAATAGACGCAGTAAAAGAGTGGCGAGCGACACGCTTTGATCTCGCCGCAAAGCGGGGTGCTACTGCTATGGGCTTTTGATTGATTGATTGAAATCTTTATTAACAGTTTGTAGAATTTACAGTACATTTTAAGCACATACTATATACTCTATAGTTCCAAACATTGAGATAGAATGAGCACTTCCGCACTGTTACCGTCGCCACTCTCTTACTAGATGTGTTACTCTGATGGGGAGGAGAGGAGGAATGAGGTAACCCCGCGTCACCAGGCATTCCACCTCGGAGGAAAAACTTTGTTGTTTGTGTTTGTTTGTCTTGTTTTGTATTGTAAATAATGTATTGTATGTCATGACTCTTATAATTTATTTATTTAATAGCAAATCTTTATAACAGTCATGACATACAAGGTTATCATTTATCATCATTTATCATTTATTATTTATCATCATTTATCATTAATCATCATTTATCATCATTTATCATTTAAGAGACCGCCTGGCTGAGCATAAATATGCCATTCGAATTAATAATGCTAATTACCCATACACTTGACTTAGTCAGTAGTGTCATGACAATAATGACACTTTATTGAGAATCACAGGAATTGAATATATCAAACCTCTCACCAGGGTGGGGTAATCGCACCAGGAGACTGCGCCTGGCCTGAATGAGGACAGACTTCATGTGCTTTTTCTAGGTTAATTTGGGCTCTATATTAACCTTTGCTACTATTACTATTGTCTGTGTCCTCCGGTATACATGTTATAATATTGTTACTGCTGTCATGTTGTAATTATTATGCAATTTGTTAGTTTTCTAAGTTTATTATTTTCTTAATATATATTTGAGTAAAAGGTATATTTATGAGTTGAAGTTCCGTCATTTCCGGTGCTATGCCCATATATGGTTTGCATCGTTAATGGTTCGGCTCCGTCTTTTGAGCTAATTTAGAACTTCCTGTCTGAGAGCTAGCTAATTTAAGACATCCGGTTGCCTTCAGAATAAAATAAGGTTATTTAATTAATAATTATTACATTACATTATTAGTATTATTATTACATTACAGTTATTGTAAAGACACACATTATGTTTCTGTGTAAAAATAAGTAATTAAATAACATCAAAAAGTTATCTAAATGGATAAATGCTATTCACTGGAGTGAATATTCTATTATATTCTAAAAACGACTTATAAATCCTAAAGCCTTGTTTATACTTCACTGTGCAACGGTCCTATGCTGGACAATAGCAGATATGCAAACTCACAGCACATCTCATTCAAGACACTGAACTTGCAGATCTGCCATTTTTGAACACACTATAAAGTTAACCATTTATCATGCTGCTCTACGTGGCACTGCATTCTGTGACATTAAACCAAATGGCATTTTCCACTCTATGACACTACTGTTCTACATTTTTGTCTAATAAAATAGGCTATTAATTTAATCAATCAAACTGCATTAACTAACAGAGATACTACTAACCAAGCTATCCATGTCAACATGCTCTATAGGAGTCTCAATAACAGGTATAAGTAACGTTTAATGTTTAGTAATGTTTAATGTAGCAGAAGAGGCCATTCATTGAACAGAGTTTTGCACAATTTTAACATCCCAGATCGATTGAAATATGAATCTACTGTGCTGTGCTACACCATGATATATTAAGAGTACAATAACATTCCATTGTGAATAAAAACCTATTAACCACAGTGTAATGCTAAAGGTTTCATCACAGGGCTGTCTGCTTCATGTAATATCATTAAAAGTGTTGTTGGTGACAGTTATATGAGTTGGAAGCATTAAGACCCATTTTAACCCTCAATGGCTTCCTTTCTGACAAATAACGTTATTGTAAAAAAAGTTCACGCGTTCATATGTAGCTATTTTGCATTAGAAGCGGATGGGACCAAGGGACCCGGATGTAACGTAAGAGGACTACAATAGATTCGCGGTTAAATCTCGCGGGCGTGGCCTCACACCGGAAGGAAGTGCCGCCGCCCTCAAATACGGAAGAGACGCGTGGAGGTAGGTTTGGTCAGTGTTTGTTTGGAACGTGCCACGTCACCATCGCGGGTCCGTCTTCGGAGCAAGTAAGTGATTAAATGTTATTTAATACTTAACGCTGTTGTTGTTTGTGTGTTCAAACGTCTATCACTTGAAGTTACTTGTTATGATGTTTATATATGATGTTTGTACGAAACTGTAAAACAGTGTTTCAGTAGCCGAATGGTTAGTGTCGAAGGTTTATAAACAACTATGCCCGGCCTCAATGTTTACTAACCGTCGACAGTACCCACTCGACTACCGAAACACGGCTTTAAAGAGTGTATTTACATATCTAAACACAACAAGTAACTTCAAAAGTGATAACATGTTTGAGCCACGGACCACCATTTCACATTAATAGACTCTCACAATGGTGGTCAGTGGCTCAAATGGGTCTGAGAGACTAGATGGCCTCAAATGGTGGTCCGTGGCTCAAACGCTGAATAAATAATCGACTAGAGGTGAAAATAGTATTGTTTGGTAGGTAAAAGGACAAACATTCTGTGAAAATTGGCACGAAGCAACAAACATTCTTTGAAATTGGTGCGAAACGATCCCGGGCACTCATGTTAACAAAGCTCAGTCACTAACCACTATGCTACAATCAGCATTATATAATCAAAGGATCAAAAGTAGCAATCTTCTACATTCTCTAATTGTGTAGTTTTTTTTGGAAATTAAGCAGATGCTTAACAACAATTGAACTATTGAGTGTAAAGATCTACTATTGGGGTCAATTTGGTTACCTAAATTAAATTGCTCTGTATTGTGACAGTAATCATTGCTATAGTGTGTGTTCAGTAACAGTGTTAAATAGCTCTATAGTGTGACAGTAATCATTGCTATAGTGTGTGTTCAGTAACAGTGTTAAATAGCTCTATATTGTGACAGTAATCATTGCTATAGTGTGTGTGTTCAGTAACAGTGTTAAATAGCTCTATATTGTGACAGTAATCATTGCTATAGTGTGTGTGTTCAGTAACAGTGTTAACTAGAACTGCACTCTGTCGAGTGCATACTTGCTTGTTGCACACTAGTAGGCCATAAATGGCCAACTAGTGCGCAAGCAGAGCGCGCATGTAATCTTTTCGCCCGCTGTAAACTGCCAAATTTCAGTATCTCTGTGAAGGAACGTTTGAAATGATTAATGTTTAGATGTAATTATTTGCTACCTACTATACATGTAATCATTTAGTATTAAGTATGATTCTAGTTTCTATAATCCTGTTACCTTAATTGTTGCTGTACTGTCTGTAATCCGAAAGAAGAAGTATATTCCGTTAGTAAATTTACGTTGTTCACTTTTAGTAACTACCTTTCCACAGATTTTCCATCTTTCACGACTTCCAAATGATAATGAACTTAATGCTGAGATTTTAATTACGGGGTCCTTCTTCATCCTTTTATTTGAAGGTATATCTGTAGATAGTTCCATTGTTTTTCTGTATGTTTCGGTGTGGAGGTGTCCTATTGATCTAGATCTGTGTTTACAACAGGCTTCCGTGTGAAATTGTCAAATGATCTGGAGTGTTGATATGCCCGAGTCTGTCTGCGTCTTCCTCGGAGAGTCCTGGTTTCAATATCTTCCTTCTTTCACTGTGCATAGGATAGCTGAGAGTCTTTGGCTGAGAGTCACCCCAGCTAACTGGTACACCTGAGAGTCTTTCACCCTTTCTAGCCTTCCCCCGTGGACGTGTCAAATGATCTGGATTGTTGATATGTCAGTTTCGGTGTGGAGGTGTCCTATTGATCTAGATCTGTGTTTACAACAGGCTTCCGTGTGAAATTGTCAAATGATCTGGAGTGTTGATATGCCCGAGTCTGTCTGCGTCTTCCTCGGAGAGTCCTGGTTTCAATATCTTCCTTCTTTCACTGTGCATAGGATAGCTGAGAGTCTTTGGCTGAGAGTCACCCCAGCTAACTGGTACACCTGAGAGTCTTTCACCCTTTCTAGCCTTCCCCCGTGGACGTGTCAAATGATCTGGATTGTTGATATGGCCAAGTCTGTTATAACTTAGTTTTTGCATATATAATTATATACTTAGATATATATTTAATTTTGCAAACCACACTAATATTAATAATTATGGTAACATTTTTGACACGTTGTGACTTTTATACATTCCAGAATCATAATGTTGTATTACATACGTCATTACTGAGAGCAGTTATACAATATCTATATACGTATATAGGCATATACTATATACGTATATCTATATACTCTATACTCTATACTGTATAAAGTGTGTAGTTGTAAGTTGATTAGCAGTATTCTGTGATCGGCCTGGTCCAAAAACCGTGACAGCAAAAAAACCGTTCCGCCATTTCAGGACCCCTCAGAAAAACATCAAATCTGTGCCCGTATTGCTGGACCAATGATGACGAAATGACCATATTTCTTACGTCATCATTTAGAGCTAGTCATACACATACGTGTATGACTAGCTCTAAATGATGACGTAAGAAATACGTGTATGACCAGCTCTAAATGATGACGTAAGAGATATGGTCATTTCGTCATCATTGGTCCAGCAATACGGGCACAGATTTGATGTTTTTCTGGGGGGGTCCTGAAATGGCGGAACGGCTGTCACGACAAATGGACCAGGCCGATCACATTACTTGCGCGCTCTGCTTGCGCAAGTAAATAGCTCTATATTGTGACAGTAATCATTGCTATAGTGTGTGTTCAGTAACAGTGTTAAATAGCTCTATAGTGTGACAGTAATCATTGCTATAGTGTGTGTGCAGTAACTTGCAACACAGCAGCCAAGTATATGCAGAACACATATACACGCATTTGACATAACACAAACAACAAGACAATTTACATACATAAAGACATGAAGAAAAGAGCAATATCCACCGCTTAGATTATCCTGTGGCTACTACAACTCCTGATTAAACCCTTTTCTATTTATTAAAGAGCTGGAGAGACAGGAATATTCCTGTTACTGAACACACACTATAGCAATTATTACTGTCACAATAACTTTGTACTTTTGCTACTGATGTTTGTGTGCAACATTTGAGCTGGTGTCAAGTCACCTTAATTCAAGTGATAGATTATATACAGGGGCATGCCATATGGTCTACCTGCACAGCCTTTGTGATTACTGGTAGATCACGATGTACCTTTTGGGCACCCCTGCAATACAGGATTCCTGTCCAGAATTGTTTTTTATTAAATATAGAGGGTTTAAGTGTAGGGTTTGTCATGTTGGTGTTCTCTATAACTTTTCGTCCTGGGCATGACGTTAAACTGTCCAGTGTAACTCCAAGTTACATGGGGTGGGTATGGTTTGAGAGTTTGTGATGCTCAGTTCTTTTTTTGCGTCTCGGTTCCTCAGGTGGAAGCTGCATAGTTGGGTTTTTGATGGGTTGGGTTTCAAGTGGCTGGTCGTTTGTTTAGATATTGAAAAGGAGGGGGGCGAGCGCGCTACCTTGTGGGAGGCCGTTCTTTTCGGCTTTCCATTTACTCCTCTGGTCATTTAACTGAACATAGAAGCGCCTGTTGTTGAGGAGGCTTTTCCTGACCATTGTGCGGTGTTGGACAGTGTCGTAGGCAGCAGAGAGATCTCTGAATGCTGCTCCAGTTATTTGTTTCCCCTCAAACCCATCCTCAATGTGTTGGGTGAGGTTGAGCTCTGTCCAGCACAGGAGCGGCTGGGACGGAAACCAGCTTGGTCTTTAGTCAGCTTGGTATCTATGAGTGGCAACAAGGCGTTGGAGTAGCAGCTTCTCATATAGCCTTGTAGGTGATGCAGAGGGAAATGGGTCGGTAGCTCTTTGTGGATAATGGGTCTTTGCCAGGTTTAGGGATTGCAACCACTTTGGCCTTTTCCCAGACAGAAGGGATGGTTTTCTGTGCTATGCATGTGTTCAGCATCCCCACAAGCCAGGTCTTTGCGTTGGGTCCCAGGTGCTGTAACATTTCTGCCAGTAGGTCATCAATCCCTGCTGCTTTTCCGGGTTTCAACTTTCCCATTGCAGTTTCAAGTTCTTCTAGGTCGAAGGGTTTGGTTTGAGGGCTGGCTGATTGTGGTTGGTCTGATACCACTGTGCGATGGTATTCTCCTGTGGGTCGGTGGCGGTCTTGGTCACAACTGGTGGCCAACAGTTGTAACCAACACCGCCACCGACCCACATAGAATACCATCGCACAGTGGTATCAGACCAACCACAATCAGCCAGCCCTCAAACCAAACCCTTCGACTTAGAAGAACGTGAAACTGCAATGGGAAAGTTGAAACCCGGAAAAGCAGCAGGGATTGATGGCATACTGGCAGAAATGATACAGCACCTGGGACCTATCGCAAGGACCTGGCTTGTGGGGATGCTGAACACATGCATAGCACAGAAAACCATCCCTTCTGTTTGGAAAAAGGCTGGAGTAGTTGCAATCCCTAAACCTGGCAAAGACCCATTATCCCCGAAGAGCTACCGACCCATTTCCCTCCTCTGCATCACCTACAAGCTCTATGAGAGGCACTACAATTTCTGAACAGACTATATTTACATCAATATGTCTGGGTCCCCACCTACTCACTCAGGGTTGACGTGTCACACCTGCAGTGATGGGAGGGGCACCAAAATGTGGTATTTTGATTGTTTAATGGGGGCACTCCCTTAGTATAAAAGTGTATGTTTTGTGTACACATGACCTGATGAAGATCAAATGGATCGAAACGCTGTCAGTATTTCAACAAAGAACGTCTTTCTTATACCTGTGGTGTGCGGGCTCCATCCAATACCTACACCAGTTGTGATGCAACAGAGTTTGCTGTGACCGTTGTGAATTATGGGTGGTGTGGTTTTTGCCAAGACGGTGGATTGTGGCCCATGCCTTCCTGCTGTTATTTGACATGTTGGTGTTCTCTATATCTTTTCGTCCTGGGCATGACGTTAAACTGTTCCGTTCGAGAGGACCAGCGACCCTCGAATGTAAACGGCCACGAAAGGAAATTATGTGTGTGTGAGGTGTTCTCTATAGGTTGGGTTTCAGGTGGTTGTATTGTAGTAGCTTGACATTTCTTGGAGGGCACTTTCAAGGACAGACTCAATCTTCTGGAAGTCTGCTTGTTGGGTCGTAATGCAGAGGTTGTCGGCGTAGATGAAACGCTGGCATTAGGCATTGGGTAGTGGCTGGTCGTTTGTGTAGATATTGAAAAGGAGGGGGGCGAGCACGCTACCTTGTTGGAGGCCGTTCTTTTGGGCTTTCCATTTACTCCTCTGGTCATTTAACTGGACATAGAAGCGCCTGTTGTTGAGGAGGCTTTTCCTGACCATTGTGCGGTGTTGGACAGTGTCGTAGGCAGCAGAGAGATCTCTGAATGCTGCTCCAGTTATTTGTTTCCCCTCAAACCCATCCTCAATGTGTTGGGTGAGGTTGAGCTCTGTCCAGCACAGGAGCGGCTGGGACGGAAACCAGCTTGGTCTTTAGTCAGCTTGGTATCTATGAGTGGCAACAAGGCGTTGGAGTAGCAGCTTCTCATATAGCCTTGTAGGTGATGCAGAGGGAAATGGGTCGGTAGCTCTTTGTGGATAATGGGTCTTTGCCAGGTTTAGGGATTGCAACCACTTTGGCCTTTTCCCAGACAGAAGGGATGGTTTTCTGTGCTATGCATGTGTTCAGCATCCCCACAAGCCAGGTCTTTGCGTTGGGTCCCAGGTGCTGTAACATTTCTGCCAGTAGGTCATCAATCCCTGCTGCTTTTCCGGGTTTCAACTTTCCCATTGCAGTTTCAAGTTCTTCTAGGTCGAAGGGTTTGGTTTGAGGGCTGGCTGATTGTGGTTGGTCTGATACCACTGTGCGATGGTATTCTCCTGTGGGTCGGTGGCGGTCTTGGTCACAACTGGTGGCCAACAGTTGTAACCAACACCGCCACCGACCCACATAGAATACCATCGCACAGTGGTATCAGACCAACCACAATCAGCCAGCCCTCAAACCAAACCCTTCGACTTAGAAGAACGTGAAACTGCAATGGGAAAGTTGAAACCCGGAAAAGCAGCAGGGATTGATGGCATACTTGCAGAAATGATACAGCACCTGGGACCTATCGCAAGGACCTGGCTTGTGGGGATGCTGAACACATGCATAGCACAGAAAACCATCCCTTCTGTTTGGAAAAAGGCTAGAGTAGTTGCAATCCCTAAACCTGGCAAAGACCCATTATCCCCGAAGAGCTACCGACCCATTTCCCTCCTCTGCATCACGTCTTTCTTATACCTGTGGTGTGCGGGCTCCATCCAATACCTACACCAGTTGTGATGCAACAGAGTTTGCTGTGACCGTTGTGAATTATGGGTGGTGTGGTCTTTGCCAAGACGGTGGATTGTGGCCCATGCCTTCCTGCTGTTATTTGTCATTATGGTGTTCTCTATATCTTTTCGTCCTGGGCATGACGTTAAACTGTTCCGTTCGAGAGGACCGGCGACCCTCGAATGTAAACGGCCACGAAAGGAAACTGTGTGTGTGAGGTGTTCTCTATCATTTCATTCCAGACTTCACTGTCTATCTCCTGTGTTTTCCATTCATCTTGAGCGTTACACAGTCGTCTGATGTGCGGGGGGAGGTGCCGGCTAGCGCATAAAGGCACGGACGGGACAGGTGTTGTCTTGACCCATCCCGTGATGATGCGACAGGTGTCATTTAGGGCTGTGTCGACCAATTTGGTGTGACGTGATCGGCTCCAGCTTGAGCAGGCATACTCTGCTGTAGAGAAAGACAGGGCCATGGCAGTTGCACGGATTGTTTGTGGGTCTGCGCCCCACTTGGGAGTTCACTAGTTTTCACAGGATGTTATTGTGGGTGTTGACCGTGGCTTTTGTGTTCTCCAGGTGTTTTTTTGAAGAAGAGTGTCCTGTCCAGTGTAACTCCAAGATACATGGGGTGGGTATGGTTGGAGAGTTTGTGACCATCCCAAGTGACGCTCAGTTCTTTTCTCGCGTCTCGGTTCCTCAGGTGGAAGCTGCATAGTTGGGTTTGTGTGTCTTTCTTTTTCTGTCTTTCTTTCTTAGGACGGAGATCAAGGTAGACGCCATAGGAAGGCTCAACACTAGCCGATGCCCCTAGAGATCCATCCCAAAGCTTCCCTCAGGGAGCACAGCAAGCCAGCTAGCCAGCAAGCCTGCCCAGTCAGCCAACGCAGCCAGTCAGCTCCGCCAGTCAGCCAGTGTAGAAAGTCAGGCTGCCAAGCCAGAGCATATCAGCCCTTGCAGTCAGCCATTGCAGCCATACCAGCCTTGCTCAGTCAGCTCAGCCAGGCCTCTCTTGAGGCCTGGCTCTCTGTCTGCCTGGCCCGGTCTGCCCTGCCCTGCCTTGCAGCAACAGAACCAGCCTTTCTGGAAAGCCAGCCAGCTCAGAATGCGAGCTGAGCAAGCCAGTGCAGCAGCAAGCCCAGACTAGGTTACCGCAGCCTTACTGTGCAGCCACAGCCACTCAGTCTAGACCAGCAGGAGCTGGCCAGGCTCCAACCCTTGCAGCGCAGCCTTAGGCCGGACAGTCCCCCTGCCTGCACTTTGTTGCCTTCCTGGCCTGTCTGCCTGCCTAGGCGCCTCGGTCTTCCTGTCTGTCTGCCTTGGCCTGCCAGTCTGAAACTGGTTTAGACTAACTGCGTGCTTGCCAGCTGCGCTGGCTTGCTGAGCTCGTATTCTGAGCTGGCTGGCTTGCCAGCAAGGCTGGTTCTGTTGCTGCAAGGCAGGGCGGGGCAGACCGGGCCAGGCAGACAGAGAGCCAGGCCTCGAGAGAGGCCTGGCTGAGCTGACTGAGCAAGGCTGGTATGGCTACAATGGTTGACTGCAAGGGCTGATGTGCGCTGGCTTGGCAGCCTGACTTTCTACACTGGCTGACTGGCGGAGCTGGCTGGCTGCGTTGGCTGACTGGGCGGGCTTGCTGGCTAGCTGGCTTGCTGGACTCCCTGAGGGAAGCTTTGGGATGGATCTCTAGGGGCATCGGCTTGTGTTGAGCCTTCCAACGGCGTCTACCTTGATCTTCGTCCTAAGAAAGAAAGACAGAAAAAGAAACACACACACAAACTCAACTATGCAGCTTCCACATGAGGAAGGCAGGCAGGCACGCAGGCAGGCACAAGCTGCCTGCGTGCTTGCTTCGCCCTCCAGTTGCTGCTCCAGTTATTTGTTTTCCCTCAAACCCATCCTCAATGTGTTGGGTGAGGTTGAGCTCTGTCCAGCACAGGACGGGACGGAAACCAGCTTGGTCTTTAGTCAGCTTGGTGTCTATGAGTGGTATGAGGCGTTGGAGTAGCAGCCTCTCTTGTAGGTGATGCAGAGGAGGGAAATGGGTCGGTAGCTCTTTGAGGATGATGGGTCTTTGCCAGGTTTGGGGATTGCAACCACTTTGGCTTTTCTCCAGACAGAAGGGATGGTTTTCTGTGCCATGCATGTGTTCAGCATCCCCACGAGCCAGGTCTTTGCGTTAGGTTCCAGGTGCTGTATAATTTCTGCCAGTATGTCATCAATCCCTGCTGCTTTTCCGGGTTTCAACTTTCCCATTGCAGTTTGGAGTTCTTCTAGGTCGAAGGGTTTGGTTTGAGGGCTGGCTGATTGTGGTTGGTCTGATACCACTGTGCGATGGTATTCTCCTGTGGGTCGTGGCGGTGTTGGTTACGACTGTTGGCCACCAGTTGTGATGCAACAGAGTTCGCTGTGACCGTTGTGAATTATGGGTGGCTCCCTGAGGTCCTTGATCGCCATTGGGTCCAACAGTGGTCATTGAAGCGTGCACACACATGCACACATGCACCTACACACACAGGGGCACATGCGTATGCACACCTGGACCTTTAAATGAACAACAACACAAAAACTAAGGCACTGGTGTCGGACTTCTGGTTTACCGGAATGGGGTTCAACTCCCTGCAGTGCCCTGCTCAATGTGTTGTATTTCATTCATTGGTCCATGGTCTCAGGTCATTGAGCGGCGCGCTATAGTGTGCGATTCTTCATCATTGTTGAGGATTTTTTAAAGGTGAAAATCAAGGAAAAGCAAAAGGCTATAGTCCATGGTCACGGACCGCATACTGGTCAAGGTCATTTATACTGGTGAAGATCATTTACTAGTCTTCTAAAGGTCATTTATACTGGTGAAGATCATTTACTAGTCTTCTAAAGGTCATTTATACTGGTCAAGGTCAATTACTAGTCTCATGAAGGTAATTTATACTGGTCACAGTCATATACTGGTCACGGTCATTTCTACTGGTGAAGGTCATTTATACTGGTCAAGGTCATTTGTACTTGTCAAGGTCATTTATACTGGTCAAGGTCATTTACTAGTCTTATTGAAGGTAATTTATACTGCTCAAGGTCATTGATATTGGTCAAGGTCATTAAGTGGCACGCTATAGTGCGCGATTCTTCATCATTGTTGAGGATTTGAAAAAAGGTTAAATTGCAGAAAAGCGAAAGGCTAAAGTCCATGGTCACGGAGGGCATACTATAGTATGTTGTTTTTCTTTTTTTTGGTGGTGTGCGGGCTCCATCCAATAACTACACCAGTTGTGATGCAATAGAGTTTGCTGTGACCGTTGTGAATTATGGGTGGTGTGGTCTTTGCCAAGACGGTGGATTGTGGCCCATGCCTTCCTGCTGTTATTTGTCATGTTGGTGTTCTCTATATCTTTTCGTCCTGGGCATGACGTTAAACTGTTCCGTTCGAGAGGACCGGCGACCCTCGAATGTAAACAGGTGTTGGGACAGGGTCAGGTGTTGTCTTGATGCATCCTATGATGATGCCACAGGTGTCATTTAGGGCTGTGTCGACCAATTTGGTGTGACGGGATAGGCTTGTAGGTGATGCAGAGGAGGGAAATGGGTCGGTAGCTCTTTGGGGATAATGGGTCTTTGCCAGGTTTAGGGATTGCAACCACTTTGGCCTTTTTCCAGACAGAAGGGATGGTTTTCTGTGCTATGCATGTGTTCAGCATCCCCACAAGCCAGGTCTTTCCGTTAGGTCCCAGGTGCTGTATCATTTCTGCTAGTAGGTCATCAATCCCTGCTGCTTTTCCGGGTTTCAACTTTCCCATTGCAGTTTCACGTTCTTCTAGGTCGAAGGGTTTGGTTTGAAGGCTGGCTGATTGTGGTTGGTCTGATACCACTGTGCGATGGTATTCTCCTGTGCGTTGGTGGCGGTCTTGGTCACAACTGGTGGCCAACAGTTGTAACCAACACCGCCACCGACCCACATAGAATACCATCGCACAGTGGTATCAGACCAACCATAATCAGCCATCACTCAAACCAAACCCTTCGACCTAGAAGAACTTGAAACTGCAATGGGAAAGTTGAAACCCGGAAAAGCAGCAGGGATTGATGACCTACTGGCAGAAATGATACAGCACCTGGGACCTAACTCAAGGCCCTGGCTTGTGGGGATGCTGAACACATGCACAGCACAGAAAACCACCCCTTCTGTCTGGAAAAAGGCCAAAGTGGTTGCAATCCCTAAACCTGGCAAAGACCCATTATCCCCGAAGAGCTACCGACCCATTTCCCTCCTCTGCATCACGTCTTTCTTATACCTGTGGTGTGCGGGCTCCATCCAATACCTACACTAGTTGTGATGCAACAGAATTTGCTGTGACCGTTGTGAATTATGGGTGGTGTGGTCTTTGCCAAGACGGTGGATTGTGGCCCATGCCTTCCTGCTGTTATTTGTCATTTGTCATTATGGTGTTCTCTATATCTTTTCGTCCTGGGCATGACGTTAAACTGTTCCGTTTGAGAGGACCGGCGACCCTCGAATGTAAACAGCCACGAAAGGAAACTGTGTGTGTGAGGTGTTCTCTATCATTTCATTCCAGACTTCACTGTCTATCTCCTGTGTTTTCCATTCATCTTGAGCGTTACACAGTCGTCTGATGTGCGGGGGGAGGTGCCGGCTAGCGCATAAAGGCACGGACGGGACAGGTGTTTTCTTGACCCATCCCGTGATGATGCGACAGGTGTCATTTAGGGCTGTGTCGACCAATTTGGTGTGACGTGATCGGCTCCAGCTTGAGCAGGAATACTCTGCTGTAGAGAAAGACAGGGCCATGGCAGTTGCACGGATTGTTTGTGGGTCTGCGCCCCACTTGGGAGTTCACTAGTTTTCACAGGATGTTATTGTGGGTGTTGACCGTGGCTTTTGTGTTCTCCAGGTGTTTTTTTGAAGAAGAGTGTCCTGTCCAGTGTAACTCCAAGATACATGGGGTGGGTATGGTTGGAGAGTTTGTGACCATCCCAAGTGACGCTCAGTTCTTTTCTCGCGTCTCGGTTCCTCAGGTGGAAGCTGCATAGTTGGGTTTGTGTGTCTTTCTTTTTCTGTCTTTCTTTCTTAGGACGGAGATCAAGGTAGACGCCATAGGAAGGCTCAACACTAGCCGATGCCCCTAGAGATCCATCCCAAAGCTTCCCTCAGGGAGCACAGCAAGCCAGCTAGCCAGCAAGCCTGCCCAGTCAGCCAACGCAGCCAGTCAGCTCCGCCAGTCAGCCAGTGTAGAAAGTCAGGCTGCCAAGCCAGAGCATATCAGCCCTTGCAGTCAGCCATTGCAGCCATACCAGCCTTGCTCAGTCAGCTCAGCCAGGCCTCTCTTGAGGCCTGGCTCTCTGTCTGCCTGGCCCGGTCTGCCCTGCCCTGCCTTGCAGCAACAGAACCAGCCTTTCTGGAAAGCCAGCCAGCTCAGAATGCGAGCTGAGCAAGCCAGTGCAGCAGCAAGCCCAGACTAGGTTACCGCAGCCTTACTGTGCAGCCACAGCCACTCAGTCTAGACCAGCAGGAGCTGGCCAGGCTCCAACCCTTGCAGCGCAGCCTTAGGCCGGACAGTCCCCCTGCCTGCACTTTGTTGCCTTCCTGGCCTGTCTGCCTGCCTAGGCGCCTCGGTCTTCCTGTCTGTCTGCCTTGGCCTGCCAGTCTGAAACTGGTTTAGACTAACTGCGTGCTTGCCAGCTGCGCTGGCTTGCTGAGCTCGTATTCTGAGCTGGCTGGCTTGCCAGCAAGGCTGGTTCTGTTGCTGCAAGGCAGGGCGGGGCAGACCGGGCCAGGCAGACAGAGAGCCAGGCCTCGAGAGAGGCCTGGCTGAGCTGACTGAGCAAGGCTGGTATGGCTACAATGGTTGACTGCAAGGGCTGATGTGCGCTGGCTTGGCAGCCTGACTTTCTACACTGGCTGACTGGCGGAGCTGGCTGGCTGCGTTGGCTGACTGGGCGGGCTTGCTGGCTAGCTGGCTTGCTGGACTCCCTGAGGGAAGCTTTGGGATGGATCTCTAGGGGCATCGGCTTGTGTTGAGCCTTCCAACGGCGTCTACCTTGATCTTCGTCCTAAGAAAGAAAGACAGAAAAAGAAACACACACACAAACTCAACTATGCAGCTTCCACATGAGGAAGGCAGGCAGGCACGCAGGCAGGCACAAGCTGCCTGCGTGCTTGCTTCGCCCTCCAGTTGCTGCTCCAGTTATTTGTTTTCCCTCAAACCCATCCTCAATGTGTTGGGTGAGGTTGAGCTCTGTCCAGCACAGGACGGGACGGAAACCAGCTTGGTCTTTAGTCAGCTTGGTGTCTATGAGTGGTATGAGGCGTTGGAGTAGCAGCCTCTCTTGTAGGTGATGCAGAGGAGGGAAATGGGTCGGTAGCTCTTTGAGGATGATGGGTCTTTGCCAGGTTTGGGGATTGCAACCACTTTGGCTTTTCTCCAGACAGAAGGGATGGTTTTCTGTGCCATGCATGTGTTCAGCATCCCCACGAGCCAGGTCTTTGCGTTAGGTTCCAGGTGCTGTATAAGTTCTGCCAGTATGTCATCAATCCCTGCTGCTTTTCCGGGTTTCAACTTTCCCATTGCAGTTTTGAGTTCTTCTAGGTCGAAGGGTTTGGTTTGAGGGCTGGCTGATTGTGGTTGGTCTGATACCACTGTGCGATGGTATTCTCCTGTGGGTCGTGGCGGTGTTGGTTACGACTGTTGGCCACCAGTTGTGATGCAACAGAGTTCGCTGTGACCGTTGTGAATTATGGGTGGCTCCCTGAGGTCCTTGATCGCCATTGGGTCCAACAGTGGTCATTGAAGCGTGCACACACATGCACACATGCACCTACACACACAGGGGCACATGCGTATGCACACCTGGACCTTTAAATGAACAACAACACAAAAACTAAGGCACTGGTGTCGGACTTCTGGTTTACCGGAACGGGGTTCAACTCCCTGCAGTGCCCTGCTCAATGTGTTGTATTTCATTCATTGGTCCATGGTCTCAGGTCATTGAGCGGCACGCTATAGTGTGCGATTCTTCATCATTGTTGAGGATTTTTTAAAGGTGAAAATCAAGGAAAAGCAAAAGGCTATAGTCCATGGTCACGGACCGCATACTGGTCAAGGTCATTTATACTGGTGAAGATCATTTACTAGTCTTCTAAAGGTCATTTATACTGGTGAAGATCATTTACTAGTCTTCTAAAGGTCATTTATACTGGTCAAGGTCATTTACTAGTCTCATGAAGGTAATTTATACTGGTCAGTCATATACTGGTCACGGTCATTTATACTGGTCAAGGTCATTTGTACTTGTCAAGGTCATTTATACTGGTCAAGGTCATTTACTAGTCTTATTGAAGGTCATTTATACTGCTCAAGGTTATTGATCAATATCAATGACCTTGATGACCCCAAGGTCATTAAGTGGCATGCTATAGTGCGCGATTCTTCATCATTGTTCACGATTTGAAAAAAGGTTAAATCGCGGAAAAGCGAAAGGCTATAGTCCATAGTCTCGGAGGGCATACAAAAATGTGTGGTGCTATACAGGCCGTTCTGGAAAATTTGGGACAGAGGTTCATCGTTGGCATCCAGGGAGTGTGTGTGCAAAATTTGGCATCGACCGGGTTAATGGTGCTGGAGATTAGCTGTTAACAAACTGACGGACACACACACACACACACACTCACTCAGAGTGCAAAACATACTCTATCCCCATGGCTTTGGCCTGGTGCCATACCGTTATTAATTATTGCCTACAATGTCAATTGTGAAATTACTTTACCGTTGCAATGCAAAATTTACATTTCAACGAATGGACCTCGTAAAACAAAACAAAAACCAAGGCACTGGTTGTGGTACTTCTGGTTTACCGGAATGGGGTTCAACTCCCTGCAGTGCTCTGCTCAATTTGTTGTATTTACATGGTTCATTTTTATTTTCTGCTCATTGTGTTGCCTTTTCATAGATGATAACCCCCAGGTTCTTTAATGTGTTTGCACTACAGTTAGGTTACCAAGTCTATTTATTTATTATTTCTGTTCACTAGAACTAGAACCAATTACCAAAGTAGGCTTTCTAATGACACAACTCGCCTTTGTTTTTATGTGTAGCAAAAACGTTCTTTTTATTTACGCCAAAGAGTAGAGGCTGGTCTGCATTCATGCGAGCGGGGAAGTTTAGAGTAACATAGCTCTAAATGAAACGCATTAGAGCTATGGACCAGAGCTAGTAGTCATAGCACTTCATGGTATATGCATAGTTTATATAGTTTCATTATAGATATATTAAACAGAGAGGACTGGAGTCAATTGGGTTATATTATGTTTAACACTAATTTGAAGCTGTCAAAATCTGACAGACTTCTGGCGGCCATGGCCACGCCCACCTTTTGGTAACGCCCACTTTCGGCCAAGCCCACAAAAAGGACCCCCCATGTCATTTGCCAGGCAGGCTCCACTCTCAGACAGATATTTGGCTCCGTCTTATGAGCTAATTTAGAACTTCCTGTCTGAGAGCTAGCTAATTTAAGACATCCGGTTGCCTTCAGAATAAAATAAGGTTATTTAATTCGTTAATTAAATCATTGTCAATGCCCCAAGGCACAGCACTTTTTTGAGCGTTGACCTCAGTAGAAGGTCTGCTGCCGTGAATTTTACACCTCTCCCACTTAGCGGAGAGTGGGGTGTGGTACAGGACATCTCCCCGAACGCGTGGGTATACTGCATCTACAAGTAGTACAAGATAAATTGAAACCATTGACACCTACTTCGATGGTTCAGTTGTCATCTATGCCGGGGAATTTAGCAGCTCTCATTCAAGCGTTTTTTCAAAATCCAGGTCACACATTTGATTGCAAAACAATCTGTGGTGTCACTCAACAACTAGTGAATAGCATCTTACTTGGCCTTAGGAATGCACAATGACCCATTAGATTTTATACACAAACTAGTAGTTTGGTTGAGTATGTGTGGTGTCCACACAGTTGTTCAAGCAAAACATACAGACATCCAGTGATGGGCAAGCTACTTGGAAAATGTAGTAAGCTACACTACCAGTTACTCTCTATTAAATATAGCTCAACTACAACGAAGCTATCCCCAGATAATTGTAGCAAGCTACACTATAAGCTACATGGCAAAAGTAGCTAGCTACATGGACACTACTTTTTTTTTAAATATTTTTTATCAACTTAATGATCAAGTTTCCACCGAACAAATAGCCTAATAGGCAGGCAAAAATGCTGAGTTTGATTGTTTATTAAAAAACAAACAGGAAACAAGCCCTCTGTCTGGCTTTTGGTGTCAACTTTTTCACATTTACTTGTATTAATGTACCTTGCGGTGTCAGGAGCCAGCTGATTCATGTGTTCAGTGTTGGGAAAGTTCTTTTTTTTATTAACTATAGTTCAGTTCACAGTTAATTTTTTTAAAGGAACTAATTCAGTTCATAATTCAACATTTTGAACTAAAGTTCATGGTTCCAAAAAATTAACGATTTTAGTTATTATTATTATTATTATTATTATTATTTATTTTTTATTATTATTATTGCCACAGCCTAGCCATTTGCACACCAGCTGAGAGACATAATTTAGACTAGAGAATGCTAGTCTCTCAAGACAGACTGTTGCCTCGATAGGCACTGTTTTACCAAATATTTGAGGATGGGATACTCAGATTGAGAGAATGCTGACAGGCACTTAAATGAGATGTTAATGTCCTGTAGGTAGACTTAGAAATAAAACTAGTGTTGACTAATCAATACAAGTGGCTCTTATTTTGATGGGGCAGTTTCTGCACAAGAAGTCCGTTTGACTTGTAAACAAGCTACGATGAATGAGCTGTCAAAGTACTATAGTCGCTAAACCACGTTAGCGATCAAATTTTTCAATATGAAAACTTTCACTTAGACAATAATGTAGGTTACACACGCTGGAATTAAACATGGAACCTGCAGGCAGCATTAGGTGAGTAATTCATTGTGTTGTGCTAGAGATAAAAGGACAGCTGCTGCGTGGGATCCTCTTGCTTAACAACATAACTGTGTCAGACTCATCTTATCTAAACCAACCAATCATGGATTTTTTTCCAGGGATTTTTTTCCCCCACAAAACTTTATTTAACAGTCAATTTGTAACGTATAGCTTTTGTTGAAAGCTACGTCACTACTTGGGTCTAAAAATAGCTACACTACAAAAAACACTACTTGGTTCAAAAGGAGTGAAGCTACCATCAAGCTACTGATAAATGTAGTTAAGCTATGTAGCTTCGCTACTTGTAGCTAGCTACTGCCCAACACTGAGACATCTGTACATTCTGTGCCTGGACAGTTGAAAGCAATTAACAGAACAATAACGGAGGACAATTTGGAAGAAGATGATGATGATGTGGTTTTATGCAATGAAAGTCTAAATGACAATATGTGTGAAGCTATACCATTACCAATTCTAACATTTCTACAACAGACATCTGCTATCAAAAAATGTCACACACGGCTTGAAGAAGCAGCAGCGCAGGACTCAACATTTAGACGGAAACTTGAGAAATTCAATCTAGCCAACACATCAGTGTCATTAGTGTCTCAGAAATGTTCTAGGACAGAAGTATGCACCATATTAAATAGATTTGTAGAATACACACTTCGGTCTCCTTTCCTTGGAGATGACCTGCTTTGCCTGAAAAGTCTTAGTCTGTATAGTTGTACTCAATGTGGTGACAAGGCCTTACCATCTACAAAGAACATGTCACAATTCATAGTGCAGCCACTTGACGTGTCACAAAAAGGCATCTTAGACACTATTGCACAAATATTACCTGCTCAATCTGAACAATGTGAAACATGTCAGCAGGAAAAGAGCTTATCAACATATGAAGTAATTAACAGCCCACAGACCTTACTTCTCCTGTTAAGAGCTGGCACAAAAATTCCAAAAACGTTCAATTTATCCTGTCTGTACCACCAAAATGAGTATGCTTTGACCAGTATGTGTGTATTTTTCGACAGGCCACCATATGCGTCATTGTACATCCTTAAAGATCATAAATGGCATATCTGGACAAATGAATCGAATGACACAGCAGGCTATACCTTTGAGCTGATGCAAAGAACATCCGCTCGACAGCACACAAAGACAGTAGTCACAAGTAGTTTCTATGTCGTGTCATACGAGAAAATAAACAGTCGAGAAATAATCAAGTTTCGTCAGGACAAACAAATGCATAAATGCACAGACAGATGCAATCAACGCACACAAGTGACACCCATTCCAAAGCTAGAGGTAACTCCTTGACCTGACTTAGCTTGCGTAGAGAAAGTGATTTCATGTCAATGCCCCAAGGCACAGCACTTTTTTGAGCGTTGACCCCAGTAGAAGGTCTGCTGCTGTGAATTTTACACCTCTCTCTCTTAGCGGAGAGTGGGGTGTGGTAGAGGACATCTCCCCGAACACGTGGGTATGTCCAGATAGTTGCCTCGCGGAGGCCTCTTTGTCCAGTGTCCATTCTGGGTCCGGAAACGGTACTTTTTGTCAGCATTGACCCCAGTAGAAGGTCTGCTGCTGTGAATTTTACACCTCTCCCGCTTAGCGGAGAGTGTGGTGTGGTAGAGGACATCTCCCCGAACGCGTGGGTATGTCCAGATAGTTGCCTCGGGGAGGCCTCTTTGTCCAGTGTCCATTCTGGGTCCGGAAACGGTACTTTTTTCAGCGTTGACCACAGTAGAAGGTCTGCTGCTGTGAATTTTACACCTCTCCCGCTTAGCGGAGAGTGGGGTGTGGTACAGGACATCTCCCCGAACGCGTGGGTATGTCCAGATAGTTGCCTCGCGGAGCCGTCTTTTGTCCAGTGTCCATTCTGGGTCCGGAAACGGTACTTTTTGTCAGCCTTGACCCCAGTAGAAGGTCTGCTGCTGTGAATTTTACACCTCTCCCGCTTAGCGGAGAGTGTGGTGTGGTAGAGGACATCTCCCCGAACGTGTGGGTATGTCCAGATAGTTGCCTCGCGGAGGCCTCTTTGTCCAGTGTCCATTCTGGGTCCGGAAACGGTACTTTTTGTCAGCATTGACCCCAGTAGAAGGTCTGCTGCTGTGAATTTTACACCTCTCCCGCTTAGCGGAGAGTGGGGTGTGGTACAGGACATCTCCCCGAACGCGTGGGTATGTCCAGATAGTTGCCTCGCGGAGCCGTCTTTTGTCCAGTGTCCATTCTGGGTCCGGAAACGGTACTTTTTGTCAGCCTTGACCCCAGTAGAAGGTCTGCTGCTGTGAATTTTACACCTCTCCCGCTTAGCGGAGAGTGTGGTGTGGTAGAGGACATCTCCCCGAACGTGTGGGTATGTCCAGATAGTTGCCTCGCGGAGGCCTCTTTGTCCAGTGTCCATTCTGGGTCCGGAAACGGTACTTTTTGTCAGCCTTGACCCCAGTAGAAGGTCTGCTGCTGTGAATTTTACACCTCTCCCGCTTAGCGGAGAGTGTGGTGTGGTAGAGGACATCTCCCCGAACGTGTGGGTATGTCCAGATAGTTGCCTCGCGGAGGCCTCTTTGTCCAGTGTCCATTCTGGGTCCGGAAACGGTACTTTTTGTCAGCATTGACCCCAGTAGAAGGTCTGCTGCTGTGAATTTTACACCTCTCCCGCTTAGCGGAGAGTGTGGTGTGGTAGAGGACATCTCCCCGAACGTGTGGGTATGTCCAGATAGTTGCCTCGCGGAGGCCTCTTTGTCCAGTGTCCATTCTGGGTCCGGAAACGGTACTTTTTTCAGCGTTGACCACAGTAGAAGGTCTGCTGCTGTGAATTTTACACCTCTCCCGCTTAGCGGAGAGTGGGGTGTAGTACAGGACATCTCCCCGAACGCGTGGGTATGTCCAGATAGTTGCCTCGCGGAGCCGTCTTTTGTCCAGTGTCCATTCTGGGTCCGGAAACGTTACTTTTTGTCAGCCTTGACCACAGTAGAAGGGCTGCTGCTGTGAATTTTACACCTCTCCCGCTTAGCGGAGAGTGGGGTGTGGTAGAGGACATCTCCCCGAACGTGTGGGTATGTCCAGATAGTTGCCTCGCGGAGGCCTCTTTGTCCAGTGTCCATTCTGGGTCCGGAAACGGTACTTTTTGTCAGCCTTGACCACAGTAGAAGGGCTGCTGGTGTGAATTTTACACCTCTCCCGCTTAGCGGAGAGTGGGGTGTGGTAGAGGACATCTCCCCGAACGTGTGGGTATGTCCAGATAGTTGCCTCGCGGAGGCCTCTTTGTCCAGTGTCCATTCTGGGTCCGGAAACGGTACTTTTTTCAGCATTGACCACAGTAGAAGGGCTGCTGCTGTGAATTTTACACCTCTCCCGCTTAGCGGAGAGTGGGGTGTGGTAGAGGACATCTCCCCGAACGCGTGGGTATGTCCAGATAGTTGCCTCGCGGAGCCGTCTTTTGTCCAGTGTCCATTCTGGGTCCGGAAACGGTACTTTTTGTCAGCCTTGACCCCAGTAGAAGGTCTGCTGCTGTGAATTTTACACCTCTCCTGCTTAGCGGAGAGTGGGGTGTGGTACAGGACATCTCCCCGAACGCGTGGGTATGTCCAGATAGTTGCCTCGCGGAGCCGTCTTTTGTCCAGTGTCCACTTTATAAAGTCCATGCACTCCAGTGAATAGCATTTATCCATTTAGATAACTTTATTATTATTATTATAATGATTTAATTACTTATTTTTACACAGAAACATAATGTGTGTCTTATAGCATCATATAGCATCATTTAAATGCTTAATTTGTAGTTTTAATGTGCAAATTAAACTTTTTTTCAATACTCTAGAGGGTACTCTTATTTTGAAGAGATCGTCCACCGGAAGCCTTAAATCTGTTCATTAGATCTGTTCACTAGACGCTGCCCTAGATGAGCTCACTAGACGCTGCCTAATGGGGCACAATCATTGTTCCACTTCCGTTTCGTAGAGATGCCGGGCGGTTTGTTTACAGCGTGTTGCTGACCAACAGGTTCGTGTGTTTAGAGTTGTAACCGTTACATCAAGACATATTGACATTGTGTGGTTTAAATGTCTTATTCATGGAATGAATTGTATTTCAGTGTCGCTGTGTTTATGGGCACTTCAGAGGGCAAAGACGTCCTTTCATTCCCTTCGGTTTATGCAGCAGCGCCAGTGAGGTGTGTTTATTGTTTCCTTTCTGCATTTGTTATTGTTTCTTATGATAATGTTTCGGTATTGTTTGGTTCTAATCTGAATGTTCGTTTTATGCTTTATTTTACAACAGTTTGACGTTGTGGATTGATTGTGTGACAGACAATAAATCTACCAGTGATAAAAGAACTATACCTTGCCTCGTTCTGAGTCCGTTAGGAGTGACAAATATGCTATACATTATATTACATTTATATCTATCTTTAATGGTGTAGCCTTTCCAATGTATTTTTTCATTTGATTGGTCCTTTCACACACGTTTCCTTTTTTTCTCTATTTGATGATTTTCTGATTGTTCTTGTGTAATAACGATGTAATGAGTTGAACCACTTGATCTGCTTCTAAATGGTTAATTGCTGGACTGGTTGGAGTCTGTTGCTCTGTGTTTTGTTAGCCCTGATGAAGACCGTATAGGTCGAAACATGTCAGTTGAATAAAGTTTTCCTCCTTTTTTAACTATTAGGTGCACATGCCCGGATCTCCGCTTTTTTCTATAGATGTGTTATCCCGATTGATCCCAGGAGCACCTTTTTACTATTTTTACATTTTGTATACAGTACCTGCATACCTCCTGAACACCCATGGTTGCTTCCTTGCCTTTCTTTTAATAACATTTTGTATTGAATTTTTACGTTTTCACATAAAGATGAATCGTACATGTACAAACAGATAAAGTAAGGCACATGTTTTTATTTATTTTGAATCATTCTAAAATCTGCATCATATGCTGCTCTTGTCAGTGCCCTGCAGAGCTCATCGATGCGCCTGTGGCTGTGATACAAATAAACAAATATAAAAATTACACAAATCAATGCATCATGCAAGTGTGTGTGTGTGTGTGTGTGTGTGTGTGTGTGTGTGTGTGTGTGTGTGTGTGTGTGTGTGTGTGTGTGTGTGTGTGTGTGTGTGTGTGTGTGTGTGTGTGTTTACTATTGTATAGATTTTGGAACCTGTGTACCTTGTCCTTCAGATACATTCACTTTGTTTGATTGAATAACTTCTGCCTGCATGTCATCCATGTTCATGTGCAGCGCCTCTGCTTTGTCCTGCAGAGAACATAGCGTTTGGGGGTGGAAGGCAATGTGTGATTGATTGATTGATTGACATTCATCTATTCTACAGCAACAGCATATTCACGTTCTAGCATTTAAAACTTCCGGGATAACTGATAAACTTAATTACCATGAAGGCTGCAAACAGTGCACTTCCCATTCCTCTTTGCACATGCTCTTCTATAATTGGATGTGTTCGCACAAAGTGCTAGGCGTAGAAATAGAAGAGAGACAATAGAGGAGAGAGAGTTAAACATATGAAGCTTAGCTAACTAAAACCTGTGCTGTTTAAAATGTGTTACAAGTAGTACTGTAGATACAAGTAAAGCCTTTGCACCTCCAGAGCCAGACTAGCTTGTATCTGAGCATCAGCATGTTCCTGGTTCCCCATAGCATATAACAGATGATGGACCACTCTGAGGGAGAGCAGCTCCTGAGAAAGCTCCTGACTGCTCTGGGCCAGCAACCTTTAGCACATCACATGGACAATTGATTACTGCTTGATAAGGAGTTAATATAAAGTTGAATCTGCTCTGAGTCATTTGAGACAGAATGGAGTGTGGGATTGTAAATTATCTCCTTGTTGCAACAATAGCCTAAAGTCCCTTTTATTATAAATTCAGAACAGTCTCTGTCTTTAATCTGTGTTTTTGTTGTGTGTGTGTGTGTGTGCTTGTGTGTGTGTGTGTGTGTGTGTGTGTGTGTGCGCATGCAGTTTTGTGTGTAGCATAAATTTGTTTCCAGGAGTTCTATGGTATAGGTATTTGATTTTGTATTTATTTTATTATTGTACCGTATTGCTTTGGCTGCAGCTGCTTGCTGGACAAAAACAGGAAAAGATTTAGCCATCTTGATCGCCTCAGGATCTGTGGGTTAACAAAGCTTAGAAATGATTAGACAGATTTGATCTCACTCATCTTCCTTAAAAATAAAAATAAACATAAGCCATCTACTAGTCATTCTAGTATACCTCATTACAGCAAAGTGAGAGGAATAAGATATGCCACCTTCTAGAAGCTGATCCTGCTGCGGTCTCTCCTTGGCAGGCCTCAGCAGAGCCACCAGGCCATGGAGTAGTGCTGGCTTCACCTCGTGCTCTCTCAGATCCACGATGAGTTTGATCGCTGCCAGAGAAATGCAACATAATGACAGGGCTCAATAGTGACTTAATAAGGGGCATACCAGTGATTTTGACTTGTTTGCTCATTTCCTACATCCCCTCACTGTTTTACATCAACTTATATAATTTTACATCAATTTGAGTTACGTTTGAGGTATTTGTGAATTTCCTTATTTTTTATTTGCATATCTTGAAACAAACGAAAACGATCGTATATAATATTAGATTAGGCCTACTCTGGAATTTCTTAAAACTTCTTCTTTGGGAGTAGGGCGCTTATCTCTTTTGCAGATGTAACAATTCTTCCAGAAAAATATGTTTTTATTTCAGAAGGGAATAAGGCCTGGAATGGAAACAGTACTGCAGTAGTTGAAGCCTAAAGTTGTGCTTACCTTCATTCTGTACATCCAGACGCAAAGACCTGAGCATATTCAGCAGGGGCTCCACTATGCTGGGATGGGCCGTCCTTACTTTGGACTGTCAAAGAAAAGAATTGTAGTGAATAAAATTAATTGGAGTATTTGTGTGTGCGTGCGTGTGTGCGTGTGTGCTCCATACAGTAGGTCTTAGCTGTTACCTGAACAATGCACAGAGTTTGAAGAACCAGCTGCTGGGCCTTAGGGACGGTACAAGGCATGAGGGTGATCAGTCCTTGGTAGACTTGGTTCAGGTATTTGGGGTTTCCATGAGCCAATGACTCAAGCAGGGCCTGTGCTGTCTCTTGGGTTTCGTCTATTTTTGACTTTGCCAGGCACTCCGTTATGACTCTCACACCTGGAGACGTATAGTTAATGTGATGTGTATTGTGGACATTGGACAATAATAATAATACACAAAATGTTATTGTGGTTGCACTAGCAGTGTGTGTATACTGCATGATGCTGCATGACAGTATAATTACAGTATGTGCCAAATGTACCATGCATTTCACAGATGAGCTCCTTGTGTTTGTGCCCAGCGTTTGAGACTGTTTGCAGCAGACGCAGGGCCTCTGTCTTAGCCTCCTCCTTTGTCTGGGTCTGGTCCAAAATCTCCAGCAGGGTGAGAACTCCTCCGTCCTCCAGAAATTCTATGATATACTGATGGCTGAGGAATTTGGAAAAGTAGGAATAATGAGAATGGCACACTACTAGTGGGCTATGTTAAAAGATATAATTTTACAAGATATTTCACTCCACCCGTCCCAGCACTGACCTACTTGATGCAGAGAGGAAAACCCTGATTGCTTTCAACTGGAGACCCAAGTATGTCCCAAACATGTACCTGAAAGTTCAGTAAAGGACTGCATCTGAAATTTGCTGCCACTTGTCAGTCACTACATTACAGTGCCACACGCTCAAAGTAAGGATACGTCAGCCTCATCCAGGTTGTGAGACGAGCCAAAAAGAGACTGGCTACCTGTGCAAACTCCTGCTCCAGCTCCAGACATGTCTTACCTGTGTTCTGGCACAGAAAAGTGTTCAACATGCGACTGCGCTCTAGCCTGTTACCGTGATCCCATTTCTGAAGAAAACTCAGCACTTTGGTGATGTCTGCTTGTTGTTCAAGTATGGCAGACATTGTTTTTTGTTTTGTAATTGTTTTTGTTCACACTGTCGAGGAACAGTTGTCTCTAGAGTCTAAATTAAATAACAGCTGTGCTGAAGGATAAACGCTAATGATCAAAACTTGAAGATTTGAAAATGTTCTAATCCTTAAATCAAAATGGCATGCAAAACAACTCTTTCTTCACAGAGTATGTTTACCGTTACTAGGTAACGGTAACCCCCCCCCCCCCTCCCTCTCTCTCTCTCTCTCTCTCTCTCTCGTGTCTGTCTGCCTGTCTGTCTGTCTGTCTGTCTGTGTCTCTCTCTCTCTTAGACATTTCACCAAACATATATTTGTTGCAAGAGAAATATCTCAAATATTCTCAAATATTTTATAATCATGTGATGTATTGTTTATCTTGTGAGAATAGCGTAGATGTGAATGTGCTTGTGAATGTGAATTGGGGCTGAAGTATATAATAATACAATTTATATTGACATAAACAATACAATCCTTTTTTTTTTTTTTTTATAGAGAGAGAGAGAGAGGGAGAGAGAGACAGACAGACTGTTGATGCGTGAACTTTATTTTCTCTCTTTCCCTCAAAGGACACTTGTATATTATGTACTAATTGTACTTTGATTACTGTAATTACTGTTTCACACATCCATTCATGCCAGATCATTTCTATTAATCTATTCTTCATATTTGATTGGAATAAAAACCTCCCTCCATGGCATATGAGGTAAAATGTTTTCAACCAGAAGATGGCGAACTACAACTACAAATGTTTTAAGATTAGATTTAAATATTATTTTGAGGGCCTCTAGAGAAAGCTTCAATGTTGCCTGTTGTTCATGATATTGTTTTTTTAAGGTAAAGCCTGAAGGGACTTTGGTCCCTTTTGTATTTGTGTTTTTGAGCAGTGCCTCGGCTCCAATAGGAAGTTATGTGTGTCTGTCTCTGTGTGTGTGTATATGTATGTCCGAGCACGGATTGATTGATTGATTGATTGAAATATTTATTAACAGTTTGTAGAATTTACAGTACATTTTAAGCACAAACTCAATACAAAGACTGTCAACTGTGAGTGGACGACCCAATTAAGCATTACACTTGTTTACAACAGGGTCCACATTGTTCAATTCATCAAAACATTTAAAGACATACAGACATTTAGAGACATACAAATAGACATTTCTATGTAGCTAAAGTACAGAACAGGAATTCATCATATGGGAAGCAAAAAAGGGAAAAGATACAATAACAGCTGCAACACCTAAAGTACCTACAGTGGCCAGTACAGTATAGCAAACTAAAGTGGCACAGAGTACAATACGCGTTCCTGGGGGTCTGGATGTTCCGGGGACCCATTTCTCACACGGTAAACTCTGTCATTTCTCGACCGTTTCGGACACTGGGCAGCTTTCCGGAACCAGGCCGGCACCCTGGGCGCATTCGTTGGGGTCTGGATGTATGGGGACCCCCTGGGGACGCCCACACGGTAACTGTCATTTCTCGAAGGGTTTTCCAAAAATAGTACAGTACAGTAGAGAACACAATACACTGACTACAATTCAGTATATTTCTTCTCCTTCCGACAAAAATAGCAGCTCGGTTTTCGCGAAACATGGCAATATGGTAGAGGGCTATGCCAAATCATGTTGTTAACGTGTCTTATTGTGTTTTTTGTCTTAAAATAAAAAACATTTGATAACAAAAAAATGAATCGTTTGACTGTCAGCAATAAAACCTTAACATATTCGTCTCTTCATGCCGAACAACTTTCGTGTTCTGACCTTTGACATCTGACCTTTAGATCACCCACCATTTGAATTATATGAAAAACAATTCAAATCTATCTCTGAAACCAGTCTTACTCCAATCGGCCAAAAGGTGGGCGTTATAGCAATCGTTTGAAAATTAAACTTTTGAACAGCCATATAACTCATGCCTCTCCCCTCTCAGGCTACTCAAATAGTGCTTGCATGGGACCAATGAGGAGCATTTCTGGACAGTTTGGCATTAGACATTTCACCAAACATCTATTTGTTGCAAGAGAAATATCTCAAATTTGGTAAGAATGATTTCTTTTTTTAATTTGGTAAGAATAAAAATAAATTGGTTAAAGGACTTTTTACGTCTAGGGCATTTTATAAAATCTTTCAGTACCATAGCCTACACAAATCAGAGCTCTTGAGTGCTTTCTAACCTATTGTGCACTATCATCATACTGCCTAGAGGGAGCGATTGAGAACAACGATCTGGTATCACTCTTTCAAAACAAAACAAATATGGGTAAATTCTCCTTCTACAGCACCGCCACCCAAGTGAAGGAATGCCCTGACCCTCTCCCTCAAAAAATGCAAAAATAGGCCTGAAAATCCACGTTTTGGCAGGCCCAGGGGAGAGGAAATTATATTGAATCTTGTTGTTATTCATAGCGCAGAGGGCCTAAATGGAAATAAGACTGTAAGGAAGTTTTTTGGTGCTATGCCTTTTGGAATGAGTGTTTGACTATAATACTCTGTTGCTGTTTATACATTCTGTCTAATAAACCAATCAATCAATCAATCAATAAATCATCAATCTGAGTGAAAGCATGCCAGAAATAGCCGATCTAAAAGCTCTGGTTGGGTTGGGTCTTGGACGTGTTGGGAACTTGTAGATTGCTATTTTCACCATGTGACGCAATTGTATGTCAAAGTATAAATTGTGCGTAAATAGGAGTGTGCTCTATAGACTGGATGTATGTTGTACATAGAATATTCCTAAAGCTACAAGAGTTAGGTCGCAGACCTCATGGGTTTCGTTTCCTGGAACTCATGGGTTTCGTTTTCCTCGGCAGAGGTGTGGTGTGACACATCCAAGTAAATGGGTTTTGTGTGGTTATATGGCTGGGGTTATAAAGTTGAATCTGCTCTGAGTCATTTGAGACAGAATGGAGTGTGGGATTGTAAATTATCTCCTTGTTGCAACAATAGCCTAAAGTCCCTTTATTATAAATTCAGAACAGTCTCTGTCTTTAATCTGTGTTTTTGTTGTGCGTGTGTGTGTGTGTGTGTGTGTGTGTGTGTGTGTGTGCGCGTGCGACCGTGGCCAGACTTAGTCACAACAGTGTCTGATTTATACTCTTTACAATGACACAAGTCTGGTTGCACAGCATTATCTCACCATGTTTACAGCAATAAATTAGTAGCGATGCACTGTTTAAAGTGCGACAAGGGTAACTACTGTGGAACCCCATAATGACAATTTGTGTTTGTTTGTCTACTGAGTACTGACTACGCCACTTTTGTTATAGAGGTAAAGTCCCCTGCTAAATATAATTTACACTTGTAGTGTAAATGACAAACTGACCCGACATGACAGGCCTGGGGTCAGTGTGGGTTAGTGTTTCTCCCTCAGCAGAAAGGAGCTATACTGCGTGACTGCTGTGTGACTAATGCCCAACGGCCCTCTGACCCCACAGCTGAGAGAGCAGGTTAACGTGCTCTCAAAAGAACACAGTCAAACAGATAACACATGTCTGGGGTACCGAGAACTGGTTTGATCTGGTCTGATGTCCCCGTCTCACTTGCTCGTCTCAGCCCGGCTGTCGGCCCCGCTCGCTCCACACACTGGTTCAGTTTACGGTGTGTCCGCTCCTTGGCATGCCTCCCTGCATTATCACACTTGCACAAACAAAGCCTCTCTCTCTGTGTATAGGTGCATCTGTTCTCTTTCCAGTCTACAAAATCATAGTATCAATGCAAAACAACACTTTTTTTCATTTTTTTCATTTGTTTTAGGCTTTTGTGCCTTTATTGATAGTTACAGTGAAGACAGACAGGAAAGAGGGAGAGAGACATGCAGCAAAGGTCGCCATGAACGGGACTCGAACACACGATGCACAGTCAAGCCAGAGCCTATTATGTGGTACGCTCCTGGACCACTAGGGATAGGGATAGAAACACATTCTGACACATGTAACGTGCGTGTGTGTGTGTGTGTGTGCGTGTGCGTGTGCGTGTGCGTGTGTGTCCATGTGTCCATTTGCAAGAATTTCCATGTCTTCCACTTGTTTTTCAGACTTATCATCATCTGCAGCACCAGGAAAATGTCAAGAGAGTGTTTCTTCATATCCTGTGTCCTTCTCTTGGTTAACATCACTCTTGGTGGGTGGGACTTCATGTTGCTTTACACCTGACAGCTGAGAGTCCTCAATAAGCTCTCTGTGGCCCCTTGAAAACATTTAAATTCCAAAGCGTTTCCTAAAAGAATCCAAGGAAAATGCTGGCCCACAGTAAAACCAGAGATTTGTTTTATCAGTGAAATCAGTTACTTGTTTGAAAACTCAGTTCTACATATGCTGCTTGACTGGTGGAGGGAATTATTAAAATATTTAGGGTATAAAAACCACTCTAATTAGTAGTACCAAAGTATATTTACCACTCAAATTATTATTAAAGTATTTACCTTATATATAGGGAATAAAACAGGTAATCATAAGGGGGAAAAGGATATGTAATCATATAATGTGCGACTAAATAGTAACAGGCCTCACTAAAGCTAAAATCATGGAATTAGTAAATATTTATTGAAGTAGAGAGTATAAAGTACACAGAGGCATCTTTCTCCCGACGCGTGCACGCTCGTGCATGCACACACTCTCTCTCTCTCTCAGGTCCCCCAAAGCAGGTCAACCTGACCTCTCGACTGGACTGTGCAAACAATGAGATGGCAGGATGGTTGGGGAAACGTACACACACACATAAGGGAGGGTGATACTCAGGGTACAGGGTTCACACACCACACACACACACACACACACACACACACACACACACACACTGGTTGATTTAAGTAAGAGTACAATGACTGACTGGCACATTTAAGAAAGCTCAAATACACACACATAAAGATGATCTCATAATGACTGGAACATTTAATTGAACACCTCACATATGCCCACCAGGGGGGCAGTCAGCCAGATATTTCGTGAAGCCTCATTTGAAATCGGTAGTTCATAATAATGGCCTGTTGTGGCGCTGGACTGGACCCAAAAAGCCCCATAGCTCCATAGAGGCCCATGTATTTTGGCCCAACTTCACCTAGACTGTATTACCTTAATAAACATGGTCATGAATACTTTCTTCTTCCAGTCACTAGTTTAAAGTCTCATTTCTAATGTCATAATATTCTTTTTGGAAAATTATGGTCCCATTAATTAAAAAAATGACCATAAAGAAAAAAAAACATTGCGTATGTTCTGAGGGGCGTGGCTACCGTTACAGTCTATGATCGGGATTCCCCTCCCACTCGAGTCAAAATAAAAACCAACGGAGAAGAAGGGGGGAAGTCCCGCCTCGTTGTCTGGGCAGCCAATGGCCAGCTGGTCCAAAACGGAGCCAGCCAATGGCCAGCTGGTACCAAACGGATCTAGAAAGATGGCGACTTACAGTGCAGGAATAACAGGCTTCATTTTACGTCCATGTTAGACCCGGCGAACGCTTTGTCCATATTTTTTACAGTCTATGACGCCCACACACCCAGGGAGCAGAGTCCGGAAGAGAGGGCCAACGCGACACTTCAAAGAGGGAGGATGGCCCCCGGAAGAAATAAACGAACGTGATTGGACTATAGTCACAAAATTGGAACTATTAAATATGTCTGGATACCATGGAATCTTGACTCTCTCATGCCGTAGGAGGGAGTCCAGAGGTCTACTGGTGGTTTAATCGGTGACTTCTGTCGGTAACATTGATTGTTCACATCCATATTTGATTCATTATGATTGTAATAGGCTCAATTTATATTGTTGTAGACATAGGGACAAAACATAAATGTACGTTAGTTAATAGGGCTTTGATTATTAAAACTTATAGATAATTATAACTATTTGTTGTGTATTCATTCCAGAGGTTGGCACAAGTTTTGGACATAATCATGCAAAACGAACGCGTATTGATCTGGTTTTCTGTCTGTACCTCCTTGGAGGTTAAAGGTGAAAGGCCAGAGGTTAAAATCTTCTCCACTGGTAGGCCTACCGTTCCTGCTACCCTGCCTTTACACTAGTAGGCCTACTGCAAGACAAATATTTTAATTCAGGTGATGAGGGGAAAGTGTTGTTTTTACCAGTGGTGTAAAGTAGGCCTACCTTTAGGGTGCTGTCACACCAAACTGTCATTCTACCTATATGGATTCTGGCAATGTGGTGTTTTTGTTTTAGTTTTTTGCTGAAATCCACAAATGGCAACAAACTGCTCCATTCCCATTGAAAAGCATTGGCAGAATCCGTCCTCATAGACATAATCAAAGTTCGGTGTGATGATTCGCACCCTACTGGAATTTACTTCTACTCCACTACTGCGGCAAATATTATACTTTTACTCCACTACAATTATTTGAAAACTTTAGTTACTTTGTACATTATTATTATAATTACAAAACATACATTAACCCATTCAGCCCAATATACATTTCGGCATTTGAAAATAGCTGATCTACAAGCTTACAGAGCTTGTAGATCTGCTATTTTCAAAAGATTTGTATACATTTTAAAACCTGTGAAATGGGACATTCTGCATAATGAGTACTTTCGTACATTTTGATACCAATACTTGTAAAAGAGTAGCCTAGTTCTACATTGTAGTATTTACACTTATGTTTTTTGTCTCTTCAGGGTTTCAGAATGGACACCTGAGGCTGGTTGGGGGACAGTCTTCCAACGAGGGTCGTGTGGAGGTCTATTATAATGGTCATTGGGGAACAGTGTGTGATGATGACTGGGATATGGCGGAAGCAAAAGTTGTGTGTAGCTATCTCAACTTCCCTGATGCCAAAGCTGCCGTTGCTGGAGGAGTGTATGGTCAAGGTGCATTCATCATTGTTTTATTTTTGCAATATTCTTTTCAGTCATGCAGCACACGACACACAGAAGATGTCATAGCAGCCACTAAGTATACTACGTGCCAAAACAGAGTAGAGAAGTGGGCGTGGTTTTCTGGTTCCACTGAAAAATCGTCCATTTAGATTTTTCCCATAAAAATATTTGTATCAATTACTTTAAGTCTAGAATAAAGCCATCCAGGATCCGGGTGGAATCATGCCCATAAAACCTTTGATTCAGTGAAAAAAATATAATGAATTTTATTTTATTAAATATATTATTATATCATATAATTAAATATCCAAAAAACGTTTCACCAGGATCCGGGGTGGCTTGATTCTAGCCTAAAAATAAACACACCCAAGTGAAGTGAGGGGCGCTAATTTATTAAAGTCTAACTATGATTAGGTGATGTAATGGTGATGTATAAACACACACGGACAAAACAAACATTAAACTCTCTTTATTGTAAATGGAATTTCATGTTTGTGTTAGGGACAAGATGACGTAAATTTCCCTTCATTGTCAATGGCATTTTTAATGTTTGTTTAATTTTTGTTTGCCTGAAGAAGGTCAGTAGACCGAAAGCTTGCTAAATAAATACATACAGATCCTTTATTTTTCTAATGTTTGTTTAACTAAAAACAAACATTAAACCTGTATTGATATAAACTAGGCCCTAGTTTCGACATGAGCTGTCCCCTAGTTACTAGGGGACAGCTGTCGAATTTGAAGTTGGTGGGGTGAACGGTTCTCGAGTTACCTGGATTACAACAGTATACTACATGCACACACATGCAGACAGATACTTATGGAGTTCCGTGTCAGACATGCCTGCCATCTATTAGCCAATTCATCATTCTGTTGAGCTGGTCAAGTCATCAATATGTTTGTAAATCTCTATGGGAAAAATGAATGGCCGATCTTTCAGTGGAACCAGAAAACCACGGCCACTGCTATTGATGATTCGAGTTCAAATGACGCTAATTGGATAATGTTCCCTGCAGGTTCTGGCAACATCTGGATGGATGATTTAGCCTGCACTGGGACAGAGAACGAGCTCTTCAGTTGTGGTTTCAGTGGCTGGGGAGACTCCGATTGTAAACATGAGGAGGATGCTGGTGTGATCTGTATGCAAGGTCAGACATATGTCACTGAATACCTATTTATGTCTCTTTATGGGAAATGTAGTACAATGCCTTGTTATCTAAAAGATATTTCCCCAAATATATGTGTATTTTCTCAAATGTAATGATTTGTTTTTACTGTAACTAATGTTCTAAAAAGTCTATAAAAATACTTTGTTACATTCATTCTTTCAACCACCTGCATTCAACTGCATGGGATTTCTTATTTTGCCAAAATAATACGTCTACTATATTAAACATATAAGACAATTTATACTAAATTTATACTTTTTTAGTATTGTATAATGTCCCTTTATGTTTATAAACACAGTATTCCATTAATAATACATTCAGAGGCAGATGTCCAGAATGTGAGTCGTGCATTTGAAGTGGACCACAGCACAGAGATGTCTGAACTCCTGGGGGCGCTGTTTGACAGTGGACGTGACTGTGACTTTAACATTACTGTGGAAGAGAACAACAGCACCCTGGAGACCATTTGTGTCCACAAGCTGATTCTCACCCTGGACCCGAAGGCCTCTTTCCTCGACATCTCGCTGACAAACCTCAGCAGCCTCAGCGTTGATGTCAGTTCTAACTGTCATCAGTATGTCAGCAACTTTGTCAGGTAAAAGGAATATTGCCTCGTATTTGGTGTGTTTGAGCTGACTTAATATGAACCACATATACACAGTACAGTACAACAACAACAGACATTTGTTTACGTTTGGATAGGTGAACGTTGATTGTTCTGTATGTCCCATGCAGGTACCTGTACACACGAGAGATTGGCATCACCACATCCTCTGCCCAGTGCATTCACAAGATGGCATCTGACTGGGGCCTGAAACAGCTTCAGGAGGAGGCAAGGAAACTTTTCATCTATCTTCTTCCTCAAGACTCCACCTTCCAGACCCAGATCTCTCTGTATGAATACTCAGTCCACACAGGCGACAAGGAAATGCAGAAAATCTGTCTCCGCTACTTGGCTTGGAACTTTGAGGCATTCATCCGCTCCCCAACCTGGACCAGCGCTCCCCTGGGAACCATCAAGGCTCTACTATCCCGCTCAGACCTGGTGGTTCCCAGTGAGTCGTACGTTCTTAAGGGGCTGGAGAGCTGGGAGGCCGCTCATATGAGCACACCTATCTCTGAGGATCAGTTTGACCTATTGAAACTCATACGTTTCCCCATGATCTCAGCTGAAGAGCTGTATGGACTTCAAAACCCTCGCTACCAGGCTGGGAAGTTGCTTGGTTTTCAGTTCAGTGCCCTGCGTATGAGTCAACTATTTGGTGAGCTTATACGGCAGTGGAAACCTTACACACCCAGAATCTACACGGACAAACCATGGAGCTTTGCATTCGATGACCAGGAAGTCCAGCATTATAGAATGCATGGGTACGTCAATCGAAACCATAACAATTACCAAAGCCTCACGGCCTCTTTCAGTACACCTGTCCACACCAGTGCCTATTTCACCCTCTTCAGAGACATGAGCTGGTCCACACAGTTGTACATTAAAAGTAATGAATGTAGTAATAATGGTTTCAAGTGCCCAGCAGCAACGCTATCACCAGGACGAAACAATGATGATTTGCCTGCAGAATTTCAAAAAAGCATTGTTTATGAAAACAAGGTTGTACTAAGTTGTGCAGGAAAGTATGTGTTCCATGTCCAGGATTTCAAGCGTGTCAGCGACAAAGATATGGCCCTCATCCCAACTACTACAGTTTATCCATGTGACCAGCACAGTGATCAGCACATCTACCAGATGGTGGTTCGGCCCAAATACACAACAGGGCTCAAGTTCACTGAGGAAGAGGAAGAATGAAGTATTTTAATTAGTTATTTTGCGCTAATAATATTATTGGTTATTTGCATTTCCTTAAGTCCTTTTACCTGTTATTGTAAAATTCATGCGCTCAAAGTAAGGATACGTCAGCCTCATCCAGGTTGTGAGACGAGCCAAAAAGAGACTGGCTACCTGTGCAAACTCCAGACATGCCTTACCTGTGTTCTGGCATAGAAAAGTGTGCGACTTTGCTTGTTGTTCCGTGGTCCAGCCTGTCTGAGTGAGAGATGGCAGTAAAATAAATGCAATATATTTGTGAAAAATATAGATTTATTATAAAAAAAATAATTTCTGCATCAGGCAAGTGCAGGGCTAGGCCTTGCCTTGCTGGGCCTGACGGCCCACCACTGCCGTGGTCCCATTTCTGAAGAAAACTCAGCGCTTGTTGTTCATGTATGGAGGACATTGTTTTTGTTTTGTACCGTATTTGTTTTTGTTCACACTGTCGAGGAACAGTTGTCTCTAAAGTCTACTTTAAATAACAGCAGTGCTGAATGATAAACGCCTGAACTGATGCATCAAAACTCGAAGATTTGAAAATGTTCTAATCCTTAAATCAAAATGCCATGAAAATAACTAACTCTTTCTCCACTGAGTATGTTTATTGTTTACTGTTGCTAGGTACCCGCCCCCCCCCCCCCCCCCCCCTCTCGGTGTCTGTCTGCTGTCTATCTCTTTGTCTGTTTGTCTGTATGTCTCTCTCTCTCTCTCTCCTCATATATCTGTCATAATACATTACATATATTTGTTGCAAGAGAAATATCTCAAATTTAGTTAGTTTTTTGGTTGAGAAATTCCATCCTCTAATATTTTATATTATTTTAATTATTTATGAAAATGGTATTAACAGTTTGCAGAATGGATACATTTCAAGGAAAGTACAGGTAAATAAAAAACTGCTAAGGGGATAAAACAAAAAAAGCACTAAAAGCCCAAACCACACCAAAGGGTCGGGTTGGGACAAAACCTTGAGTTGCCTTGGTGTGGTCTACCTTAAAAAACATTTTGTCCCAACCTCCCAACCCTTTGGTGTGGTTTGGGCTTAAGACTGTATTACTGTTGCTATAGGTAACACTTCTCCACACCGCATCCATTCTTCCATTCTAGTCTCTTTGTATGTCCCTCCCTCTGTGTGTGTGTCTCTCTCTCTCTCTCTCTCTCTCCCTCCCTCCCTCCCTGGTTACTAAAATAGTGCTTTCATGGGACAAAGGGGACCATTTCTTGACAGTTAGGCATTAGACATTCACCAAACATCTATTTGTTGCAAGAGAAATATCTCAAATTTGGTAAGACTTTTTACTTTTTTGGTTAAAGAACTTTCTTCCTCTTGAATAGTTAATCTTGTGAGAAAAGCAAATGTGTTTGGCTTGTGCAATGTGCATGTATTTTGTGTGAACATAATAAGTAACAATAAAATGTTATTTTTTAAACTAAATTTTACCCTATCATTATTTCAGCTGTTTATAGAAGGAAGAAGATATTTGTCAATTTGGGAGTAAATAATGTCACTTTATCAAAAACCTGCTAATAGTTTATCTTTCAGAATTATCCATAGCCTACACAAATCAGATCTCTTGAGTGCTTTCTAACCTATTGTGTACTATCATTAATCAGAGAGGAAGCATGACAGAAATAGATAAAAAAGCAATTGTGACGCAATTGTATATAAAAGTATAAATTGTGATTAAATAGGAGAGTGCTCTGTATTATAAAGGATCAGGGTGTATGTTGTACATAGAGTGCAAATGAAAATAACCCCAGATGCATTATGCGATTATCAATTTTTAATCAAGTTGTCCTAATGTTCTTTTTAGAGTGACTCTGAGATATTTGGAACTTGTATACAGTTCTTGTGTTTATGTAGTTCTCTGGCTGAACATTTCTAAAGCTGCAAGAGTTGGGGTCTGCGTGCGCCCACAGACCTCATGGGTTTCGTTTCCCGGAGCTCATGGGTTTCATTTTCCTCGGCAGACAGGAACAACCGGCTGTGAATAATTATGTAACTGTAACACATGTACACATCCTAGAAAATGGGTTTAGTGTCGTTATGGCTGGGGTACCCAGGTGTGTGTGTGTGTGTGTGTGTGTGTGTGTGTGTGTGTGTGTGTGTGTGTGTGTGTGTGTGTGTGCGTGCGTGCGTGCGTGTGTGCGTGCGTGTGTAGGAAGGGGAATCTATGGACATCTATGTTTTAGCCTTCAGTATGGGGTCTAGAGAGAGAAAGAGAGCCTCATTGGACTTATCTGTGTGTGTGTGTGTGTGTGTGTGTGTGTGTGTGTGTGTGTGTGTGTGTGTGTGTGTGTGTGTGTGTGTGTGTGTGTGTGTGTGTGTGTGTGTGTGTGTGTGTGTGTGTGTGTGTGTGTGTGTGTGTGTGTGTGTGTGTGTGTGTGTGCGCGCGGGGGGGGTCTCTACATTTGTGTATGTGATCATTTTGAACAGCTTTTGCATATAGAGACATGTGTCTCAAAGTGTACATTTGCAGGATTTTCCATGTCATCCACTTGTTTTTCAGACTTATCATCTGCAGCACCAGAAAAATGTCAAGAGAGTGTTTCTTCATCATATCCTGTGTCCTTCTCTTGGTCAACATCACTCTTGGTGGGTGGGACTTCATGTTGCTAAACGCCTGACAGCTGAGAGTCCTCAATAAACTTATACCATATGTGGCCCCATGTACGGACCCGTTTAAATTCCAAAGCATTTTCTAGACGAATTCAAGGGAAATGCTGTGCGATTATCTTCACAGACAGGGCCCACAGTCATTTGTTTTTTATTACTTAGTTTTATTAATGAAATCAGTTGCTTGTTTGAAAACTTCATAGTAATGCTTTAACTGTCCATGTCATGTAATTTAATAACTAAGTTCTTCAGACATTTATCTGGAAGCCTCAGTTCTACATCTGCTGCTTGACCATTCCTGCTACTCTGCCTTTAGACTACCGCAGACAAATATTTTAATTAAGGTAGAATTATGTAGATGATCTTTAAATAGTATATTCATCCCTATATATATACATTTCTGTATTTGAAGATAGCTGAGCTACAAGCTTGTAGATCTGCTAATTTCAAAGGATTCTTATACATTTGAATACTTGTTAAATGGGACATTCTGCATATGAGTAATCTCTACTGTTAAGTTACTTTAAGTACATTTTGATAACAATACTTGTGTAGTTTTACTTGTAACAGAGTAATTCTACATTGCAGTATTGGCACTTTTACTGGAGTAGAAAATGTGAATACTTTTTCTACCACTGTTTTTTACCCCTCTTCAGGGTTTCAGAATGGACAAGTGAGGCTGGTTGGGGGAAAGTCTTCTAACGAGGGTCGTGTGGAGGTCTATTATAATGGTCATTGGGGAACAGTGTGTGATGATAACTGGGATCTGGGATATGGCGGAAGCAAAAGTGGTGTGTCGCTATCTCAACTTCCCTGATGCCAAAGCTGCCGTTGCTGGAGGAGTGTATGGTCAAGGTGCATTCATTATTTACTGTATTCTTTTTGTAATATGCTTTTCAGTTGTCGTGTCCAGGGAAATGACAGGAAATGTACAGCCGGAATGAACTGGGATACTCAATATAGTCCGACACAAGGTTAGCAAAGCAAAGCAAAGTTCTTTGTTTACCCAGGGAAGTGGACTAAGCTTGAGATGCTTGTTTACAGCCACACGTGCGTGAAATATGCGGTTGAGTACATTGTATATGTTCAGTGAATAAATTGTATATGTTCAGGGAAGGAAGATCCCCTTTAACCTATGCATCTGGCTTAACTCTACTATCAGTGTATGTCCAAGTGTGTGGGTGCTGTGCGTGTACGACGTGCATGTGACCCTATGAGCCGATGCGTCTATGTGCTGTACTGTATGGCCTGTGTGTGTGTGTGTGTGTGTGTGTGTGTGTGTGTGTGTGTGTGTGTGTGTGTGTGTCAGTTGGGAGTGCTGCTGCCTAAGTACAGTATGTATGTGAATCCAACTGTGTGTATGTGTGTGTATGTGTGTGTGTGTGTGTGTGTGTGTGTGTGTGTGTGTGTGTGTGTGTGTGTGTGTGTGTGTGTGTGTGTGTGTGTTGTATGGTTCTGAGATGTGTGTGTGTGTGTGTGTGTGTGTGTATGTGTGTGTGTGTGTGTGTGTGTGTGTGTGTGTGTGTGTGTGTGTGTGTGTGTGTGTGTGTGTGTGTGTGTGTGTGTGTGTGTGTGTGTGTGTGTGTGTGTGTTCTGAGATCCCACACAGTCATGCACACAACACACAGAAGATGTCATAGCAGCCACAAAGTAATGAAAGCATAATACGTGCCAAAACAGAGTAGATACAAATACTAATAAGAAATGCTAAATGGCATGATAGTATATTGGATGTGTTTCTCCAGAACAAGTTTATGTGCATAATACATTTCAATCCAGCTTCAGAAAGGAACATAGCACTGAAACTGTTTTTGTAAAAGTAATTAATGATCCTATAGGCTGTCCTGGCTCTTAGGATTTGACTTGTTTTAAAATTGTGGCTACTAAGAAATATGGTGAAGCAGCTTTCTGCTTCTATGGGCCGACGGCCTGGAACTCCCACTACAGCTGACAGGCACCCTCTATAGACATCTTTAAGACACAGCTTAAGACCCACCTCTTCACTCTTGCTGAGTTGAGTTTGTTTTTACTCTGTTTTTACCACTGTCCTGATTTGATGCCGTTTTATGTTCTTTGCTATTGTTTTATTGTCTTAACTGCCTGCCTGTTTTAATGCTGTTTTAGGTTTTTATTTTTTTTATTGTTTTCTGTTCTGCTCTGTAAAGCACTTTTAGCTAGTGCTAGGCTTAAAACTATTGATATAAATATCTTTGTAAATCTCTATGGGAAAAATGAATGGCAGATTTTTCAGTGGAACCAGAAAACCACACTCACTGCGATTGTTGATTCAAGTTCAAATGACGCTAATTGGATAATGTTTCCTGGCTAAGGTTCTGGCTACATCTGGATGGATGATTTAGCCTGCACTGGGACAGAGAACGAGCTCTTCAACTGTGGTTTCAGGGGCTGGGGAGTCTCCGATTGTAAACATGAAGAGGATGCTGGTGTGATCTGTATGCAAGGTCAGACATATGTCACTGAATACCTATTTTTGTCTCTTTATGATAAATCTAAAAAGTTTATGAAAATACCTTGTGCATTTATTTGCATTCAACTGCATGGAATTTCAAATTTTGTCAAAATAATATTTCTACTATATATAATATAACATATAAGTAGCCTACAATATATATGCTTCTTTGTACAATTTATTTTTTTCCAGTTTTATGGTGATGTGCAGAGTATTGTATAATGTCCCTAATATCCCATGCTTATAAACACAGTATTCCATTAATAATACATTCAGAGGCAGATGTCCAGAATGTGAGTCGTGCATTTGAAGTGGACCACAGCACAGAGATGTCTGAACTCCTGGGGGCGCTGTTTGACAGTGGACGTGACTGTGACTTTAATATTACTGTGGAAGAGAACAACAGCACCCTGGAGACCATTTGTGTCCACAAGCTGATTCTCACCCTGGACCCGAAGGCCTCTTTCCTCGACATCTCGCTGACAAACCTCAGCAGCCTCAGCGTTGATGTCAGTTCTAACTGTCATCAGTATGTCAGCAACTTTGTCAGGTAAAAGGAATATTGCCTCGTATTTGGTGTGTTTGAGCTGACTTAATATGAACCACATATACACAGTACAGTACAACAGCAACAGACATTTGTTTACGTTTGCATATAGGTGATCGTTGATTGTTCTGTATGTCCCATGCAGGTACCTGTACACACGAGAGATTGGCATCACCACATCCTCTGCCCAGTGCATTCACAAGATGGCATCTGACTGGGGCCTGAAACAGCTTCAGGAGGAGGCAAGGAAACTTTTCATCTATCTTCTTCCTCAAGACTCCACCTTCCAGACCCAGATCTCTCTGTATGAATACTCAGTCCACACAGGCGACAAGGAAATGCAGAAAATCTGTCTCCGCTACTTGGCTTGGAACTTTGAGGCACTCGTCCGCTCCCCAACCTGGACCAGCGCTCCCCTGGGAACCATCAAGGCTCTACTATCCCGCTCAGACCTGGTGGTTCCCAGTGAGTCGTACGTTCTTAAGGGGCTGGAGAGCTGGGAGGCCGCTAATGTGAGCACGCCTATCTCTGAGGATCAGTTTGACCTATTGAAACTCATACGTTTCCCCATGATCTCAGCTGAAGAGCTGTACGGACTTCAAAACCCTCGCTACCAGGCTGGGAAGTTGCTTGGTTTTCAGTTCAGTGCCCTGCGTATGAGTCAACTATTTGGCGAGCTTGTACGGCAGTGGAAACCTTACACACCCAGAATCTACACGGTCAAACCATGGAGCTTTGTGTTCGATGACCAGGAAGTCCAGAATTATAGAAAGCATGGGTACTTTACTCGAAAGAATAACCGATACGAAAGCCTCAGGGCCTCTTTCAGTACACCTGTCCACACCAGTGCCTATTTCACCCTCTTCAGAGACATGAGCTGGTCCACACAGTTGTACATTAAAAGTAATGAATGTAGTAATAATGGTTTCAAGTGCCCAGCTGCAACGCTATCACCAGAACGAAACAATGGTGATTTGCCTGCAGAATTTCAAAAAAGCATTGTTTATGAAAACAAGGTTGTACTAAGTTGTGCAGGAAAGTATGTGTTCCATGTCCAGGATTTCAAGAGTGTCAACAACAAAGATATGGCCCTCATCCCAACTACCACAGTTTATCCATGTGACTCCAATCAGCACATCTACCAGATGGTGGTTCGGCCCAAATACACAACAGGGCTCAAGTTCACTGAGGAAGAGGAAGAATGAAGTACTTGAATTAGTTATTTTGCTATATTAAATAGTTTAATCTCACTAATTATTTGCATTTACTTGAGTCCAACTAACAGCCATGTGTGTCTGTCTGTCTGTCTGTCTGTCTGTCTGTCTGTCTGTCCGTCCGTCCGTCCCTATGTATACGTTTGAGTCTGAACAGCTGCAGTAGCACTGGGTGACCTGCTGGGTGACCTGGGGTGGCATTGTTGGGCGCTGGGGCCGTGTGAACCTCCTGATTGGGACGCACACACACATGCACTCACATGCATGCACGCACACACACACACACACACACACACACACACACACACACACACACACACACACACACACACACACACACACACACACACACACACACACACACACACACACACACACACACACACACACACACACACACACAGTAACTATAACAATAAAAGTGTAGTTGCACCACTCAGTTCAGACAGATCTTAATAACATACTTGTGTAAATCATGTCTTTGTATTAAACATGCTTGTATTAATCTCACTGACCAGTAACTAGTGAAAATAAAGAATATTATTCTGTTGACACATGATATTTACTTCTCTGCTGTCGGGAAGAAACCACTTAACTCCAAAATGTTAATTTTTCAGGAAAGGCCTCATCAAAGTTGGTGTTGTGACTTTATATAATGACAATTAGAGTTAGTTGCTTTAAGACAGTTTGAGGGTTCAACGGAGTTAGGTTTTGTCCAAAGCGCTTTTTACTATACTTTTCATTGGTTCAATATTTTCTAAACAACACACAGACATCGTGTTCTTGTAGACGTGTACATATATGTATTCTTTCTAGTTTGAGATGGATGAGTTCGCTACTTGAGGTCACGATCATGCACTAAAGGTCGTTGCTCTAATAATCTGACTGTTGTATTCATTATGCATACACTTACTGATCGTATCGTATCCTTTAAGTCAGACTCATTTGATTGCTAAGTTATACTCCTTATAGAGCAGTGGTTAACTCTTTAATTTCTAGGACACGCAGTTAGGCCACAGACCTCCATTTTGTTATAATAGGTGTCCTATTATTGCTTGCTGAAGTAGGAACCTTTATTGCTTAGGTATGAACCTCACCACACACTAACTAGGGAAGGTTCAGACAGATTTCTTGTGTTCGCTGATCTTATAATTTTTCAGATGTATATCTTCTGCTAAGCCAGGAAAATGTCAAGAGTATCCAGTGTCCTTCTCTTGGTCAACATCGCTCTTGGTGCGTGGGAGTTAATGTTGCTTAACACCTGACAGCTGAGAGCCCTAAATAAACTGTATAGGCCTATAAGGCCGCATTTACATTCCAAAGCATATAAAGGAATCCAAGTGAAATACTGTGTGATTATGTTCACAATGCAGGCTTGTAATTAACTAGTAACTACATAACAATGTGATGCAACATAACTCTTGGGTGATCACTTCTTCAAACACCCTGTATAGACTTGGTTCTTCTGCTGTTTGACCACCTTTCAGACAAGACAAACATTTTAATGTAGTTTAATTTAATTGTGGGCTCCCTGCAGCAGCTTCAGGAGGAAGCAGGGGCACCTTTCACCATGGGTTCTTCCTCTGCTGTTTTTTAAAGAATTATTTTTGGGCTTTAATGCCTATATTGATGATAGGACAGTATATAGACTGTATATACTGAAATGGGGAGAGGAGTGACATGCAGCAAAGGTCGTCGGGATCGCCACGTCGGATTCGGGCCAAAATTGGCCACATTTCTGTGAAAATATGTGAACATTCAGTGAAAGTAGACGATCTACAGTAGGCCTACAAGCGTAGGCCTACAGTGAAGCAATTTGGTCAGAAAAAAGGAGGAGCCCATGTATAGACACCCGATCCCGGTCAATTAACTTTAGAACATGCTTACTGGTGGTAGGGTTTTACACTCAAAAAGTTGTATATTCAATATTTTTAATATACTCGAGGTCATAGGGTAGTCAAGTTCAGATGTGAATATGTTTCTCCCAGCTCTGTTGTGAGGAAATGTAAGGGTGACATGTGGCTGTATAGTAGCCTATGGGTACCCATGGAAAAGGTAGAACAGATATTGTAGCCTATAAATGGGTATAGGGCATTGTTCCCAAGTAGGCCGATGCCTGTTTAAAAATCACCCATTGATTGTAATACTGTATGCTAATGAGTAGCCTACCGCGATATTACTATAATATACAATATTCGTTGCTGTCAGGAGGACACCACCTAAACTCAATTTTTGAAGTTCTTGATTTTTTTTCCATAAATCAATAGGTCTGTGTGTTTAATTCAAATACATGTCATAAGATTTGGTTCATTACTTTTAAAGGTATATTCAGTGATTTCACTCAAAAAACCTTAGGTTTCGTTTTTGGCTGGGACCTAAGCCTTTCATCCAATCAGGATAGAGAGCCAAAAACGAAACCTAAGGTTTTTTGACCCCCAGGGGTTAACTGGGGACAGGGAGGAACTCCTTATATGGTCAGCAGCACACTCTATAGTAGGGAGGATTATCACAACAAAACAAAAAAATAAGTGATATTTGAATTAAGTGAAATCACTGAATATACCTTTAAAACAAGCATGCTGCAAGAAACCAACCTTGACTGGCAGCATTGTGAGCTATTAAGCACACTAGTGAGAGTCTGAATAGTATAACTGCAGTACTATGAACTGTAAATAGTGAGCCAGCATTATGAATAAACAAAATGTGGCATATTGAGCAGCAATCCAAAGCGGTTCCATAATTCTCTTTATGGCTTTAAATGTATTGCTTCTCAAGGGCAGGGATTTGACAAGTGTTATTATTGTTCGGGTAGCACCACACCTGCACGCCACATGAGGGTGATAGCGGTTAGCGGACATGGTAGTAGTAGTTTGCAGAATGTCGATGACGTCACAACAGGCGACGGAAGTTTGCGTGCTAGTGCTATGCTACAACAGAGCTGGAAATTGTTTTATTAGATCAGTTACTATAGTATTTTTTCCCACGAAGAAAAATATATATATGAGTCAATATTGATGTTACAGTTTATATCGATACAGTAATGCGACGCAGTGTAACGTTACTTATTAATTGTAGTCTGTCCCTGCTACGAGCTAACGTTAGCCATGTAACCATGTACTATGCGCAGCATTGACATGCCAACGTGTGTATAGTCATAATAATATTCTGTATAATATATTACATATATTTTGCCGTAAACGGGTGGCAGTGAAGGGCAACTTAACAGTATAAATATTAAATAATAATCATGGCTGCCGGCGCCGATGTAAGAGACATTTTGGAGTTGACCGGAGGGGACAATGAAGCTCCAATTAGCAAGAAAGATTTCATCAACTCAGAAAAGGTGAGAAAGAGGCTAAAGAGCCTTTGTTTGTTTGGGTCCTGCATTCATAAAGAGCATGATGGTTCTACTCAGCGTGGGGTCCAGGCAGGGACCCCCAAGGATACTTGAAGGGGTTCAACGCAGTCTCAATTGATGAATGATAATTACATGTACCAGACCAGTACCGTTTCACTGTTACTGTTAGTACATAGACAGTAGTCTTTCTGGATCCAATGACAGACCACCTCGGATACCAATGGAAATGTGCTTAGATTGGTGTTTCAGTCAGACAGATAAATACATAATCAAGTGAGAGAAGACAAAAATAGTTCATTTAAGGTTGTAAATTACTGATCCATGGTATCCACTAGCCCTCCAAGCAGAACCCAATGGTACTGAAGTTTCTGACTTTTTGACGACACAGACCATTGGGTCCTGTTCCAGCAGTATCCTGCCACCTGGTATGCGGACATACATAAAACATAAACAACGTGGATAACGCCTGTCTGCGCTCTTTGACGATTTTTTTCCGTGTGAGGGCTTCTGAATATGTGAAGTATAAGTACCCATACATGCCGCTGCGAATATCTCCTGTGGCGCGGAAGCCGTTAAGTTGTTTGACCGATTTGGTCGCTTTGATTCTTCTCTTCCTTCCTTGTTTATTGACACCTCATTGTACCGCCTATCTGGCTAGCTAGTGGCGCTATAGCTATGACACAGCAGATCAGAGGCAGGGACGTAGCCGCACAAGCCAACCGCACACCAGGAGGCGGTACAATAAACGGTAAACAAACAAGAAGAAATAAAGCGACCAACTCGGTCAAACAAACCGATACAAAAAAAAGACTTAACGGCTTCCGCGCCACAGGAGATATTCGCAGCGGTTTGTATAGGTACTTATAGTTCACAAATTCAGAATAACTTAAACTAAAAAAGGCTGTCAACCGCCACAGATACGATCTTAGAGAGAATATTTATGTCCGCATTCCAGAATTCCCATACGAAAATATAGTTATGAGCAGGGACCCTACATAAAACTCATCAAAATTTCAGAAAAGCTTTATGGAGGGTCCCGAAAGGGGCTAGGTATCCACATAACTAGATCAATTATGACAGGACGGGGGTGAAGTAATTTAGCATTGTAAACACTTGGCTTGTACGTATGTACGATGAATGTCAATCAGGTAAAGAACATGGTTTTTAGAATAGTCTGTGGTGAATGTGTAAGTAATCATGTCTAATTTTTTATGTTTAATATTATTCAGTAAATAGAACAGAACACTCCCAGTCATGGAGGTATAAAATGTAGAATATATTTCCACACCCACAGAAAAAAGCCAAGAAGACGACAGAAGCGTTGACCTTCAAGAGGCCAGAGGGGATGCACCGAGAAGTCTACGCTCTGCTTTATTCAGACAAGAAGTATGGACTTCATTTTATATGATTGTTATTGCACGAAGAGCAACATTAATTCAAGTCAAACAGTGTAATGAAAGTCTTAAGTGTACTGTTTGTCACATCTTTTCTTTCCTTTTGATTTAACCTCAGATATGTCATGTGCTTGCTATAACAAAACCTAACTGTTTGTCCCCAGAGATGCACCCCCTCTGTTGCCCAGTGACACCACACAGGGCTACAGAACAGTTAAGGCCAAACTTGGCTGTAAGAGAGTCCGCCCATGGAAATGGATGCCCTTTACCAACCCGGCCCGCCGGGACGGGGCCATATTCCACCATTGGAGGCGTATGGCAGAAGAGGGCAAGGACTACCCTTTTGCCCGCTTCAACAAGGTATTGAAGAAGGGTCTTTGTGTCCCATCATGCTATTGGGTCCGTCAGTGTCTAGAGTTGCTTTTAGAAGGGCTCAGGCCTTTTACAGTTTGCCCCAAACCCAAAGTCCTGGTTCAATTGTTTTGCTCTTAACTTTCTTCTAGGCAGCAAATCATGGATTGTAACTTGTCACCTAGAAAAAGTACAGCAGAAACAACCATAGCCAGGGTTGATTTATCGTTTATTTTATTATCACATACTACAACAGTGGGATTAAAAAATAAAAATCACACCCGTGTGAAGTGAGGGGCGCTCTTATCATTTTACAACATCGAGAAGGGAATTCGGTATAGCTTGGAGCAGCTATAAATGTTACTTTATTCAATGGTCATCCAATCCATGTCTATTCACTTATAAGACACTTCACACGGGTGAAACATGACAAAACAAACATTGAATGCTCTTCATTGTCAATGGCATTTTAAAAGCAAACATTGAACTAAAAACAAACATTAAACTGTATATAGAAGAAGGAAAAGGCCTGGCAAATGGTTAATAGTACATTTCATCAGTTGCAGTAAACTAATATTTTGACAGATTGTTAAAATGATTGGGTGTCCGTCTCACTTTGTGTTAATCTTCACACCCCCCTCCCACCTGTACAGGCAGTGCAGGTACCAGTGTACTCGGAGCAGGAATACCAGTTGTATCTCCATGACGACGGCTGGACCAAAGCAGAGACTGACCACCTGTTTGACCTCTGCAAGCGCTTTGACCTGCGCTTTATCGTTGTCCATGATCGCTACGACCACCAGCAATACAGAGTAATTACACCGTCCCACACACATCTATACAGGGTGGAAGTCTTTTTACAGAGACTCTTATGCCTAATTTATACTCCGCAGTCCACACGATGGTGTCACTTGCCGACGAGAACAGATCTTCACTTAGATGGAAGATCTGTTCTAGGAAGCAAACGATATACTGTAAAGCAACATCCCTGACTATATCACAAAGACAGATTGTTTATTTCTGGACCACAATTCTTATATGAGACGATTCTAAGATGACCCAACGTTATTCTCCATTTTGGTACTCTATAGTACTACTGTACCGTATGAAATTAAATTAAAAAATGCTAGCAGAAACAGGGAATGCTTCATGTGCATAATAGGGAGAGGGTGTATAATAAATTGCATGGTGAAGTAATTATATAAAATGTTGTATGCTGTACAGTGTACACGTCCTCTGTACATTGGTGCTATAAAACTGGTATACATACGTAAGTTCGCTGTACATTTGTGCAAAATAACCATATGAGGTAAAACACATGTAGTTATTTGCAGTATAGTGTTTTATTTAGTTTTCTCCTTTCTATTATGTTTTGTAATTCCATGTCCCAGACCTGCTAATATTAGGCTGTGAAAAAGATGAAGATTGTCTGGGGTAAATGGTCCTACATCTAACCCTAAACTACACAGATTAATGAATAGAATGAATAGCTCATACTAAAATAAACTAATTAAAATAATCTATGCTCTAGTATAATTTTCACTTCTGGAGTAAACTGAGCAAAGTGGGTTTGAGTGAGTGCATTGATGAGCAGCACATGGTGGTTTGTGCATGCATTGCACATTAACGGGACAGATTCAGGAGGACAGCAGAAGAAAGGGTTAAATATATGGAGGCTCCGGCGAGAATCAGGCATAATGTCCAAGATTCCAAACACTTGTAAATGCAATGCAAATTTCTTTGAGCTCTCTCTTTCATTTACCCTTTCAGAAACGTTCTGTGGAGGACCTGAAAGAACGCTATTATAGCATTTGTGGCAAGCTGACTAAGGTCCGTGCAGCAACAGGGACAGAACCCAAGATTTACATCTTTGATGCCGGCCATGAGAGACGCAGGAAAGAGCAGCTAGAGAAGCTCTTCAGTCGCACGCCTGAACAGGTCAGTGGTTGGTGGTAACCAATTGTGAACAGGTCAGTGGTTGGTGGTAATCATGTGAACAGGTCAGTGGTTGGTGGTAACCATGTGAACAGGTCAGTGGTTGGTGGTAACCATGTAACCACTAACACCAGGAAAACTTATTTGTCTTAGATTTTAGCTATATATGTAGCACACATACGTTCTTTGGATATTAGAAAATCATGAAAATCTGTGCAAACATTTTGAACTCAAAGCTTTGCTTCTGGGGGTCCCTTGCACAAATGGTTTTTAGAAATGCTGGTTCACAGCCAAACAACATCATTTTGCGGTTCCATGACATGAAAAAGTGTACTGGATAATATTGGGTCCACACCCTCCACACGCCCCAGACTCTTCTCCCTTCTTTTTTTTTTTAATACTGTTTTTATTAGGCATTTTTTGTATATGACAACTTCAGAATATCCTTGACAATGATAATGAGTTATTCAGTTATATAAAATGAAAGATAATGACAGGTAATATAAATTCCACATACAATACATAATAAAAAAGATATATAAATGTGATAAACACGAAAAAACTAAAAACAGTTAAACAATGACAAATGTGAACAGACAAACAAAACAAAGACAACAGGACAGACGCTCTTGCTCTCAAACTTTCCCAACACGTTGTAAATTAACTGAATTACAGACATTTCTTTTTAAATGAGAAAAAATAAAATACTCAGTTCCTTTTTTTTTCTTTTCTTTCCAATTTTCTAATATGTTATCTATTGTGTAGGAGGGGTTAGCGTGCACCTATTGAAATGGTCAATGAAGGGTTGCCATGTCTGGTAAAATCTATCTTCACTCCCTCTCAATTCAAACTTTATCTTTTCCAATTGCAAGTAGTGCATAACATCTTTCATAAGTGTAGTGTGAGTGGGAACCTGTGCTTGTTTCCAATTCAACAGTATCAGTCTGCGAGACAGTAGAGTCACATATTTTACCATGTTATATTGGAAAGTAGACAGTTTGACCCCGGGCCCCCTGACCCCCAGAACTGCTGTCAGTGGATCCGGGTCAAAAGGTCTTCCAACAATCTCTGACAGTGATTTAAATATACTTTGCCAATATGATGTTAGTTTAGTGCAGTGCCAGAACATATGAGCTAGAGTGGCCGGCGACTGGCCACATCTGTCGCAGGCTGGATTCACATTTGGAAACATTCTGTTGAGTTTTTACTTTGACAAATGTAACCTGTGTAATATTTTAAACTGTATAAGACCGTGCCGGACACATACTGAAAAGAGTGCACAAACCTTTGAGATGTAGACCATTGCTCGTCAGTGATAGATATTCCTAAGTCGTTTTCCCAAGCAGTTTTTAAATACTCCAAGGAGGCATTATTATCTAAACATGAGAGAGAAAAAATAATAATAGAAACACCTCCTTTGAGCAATGGGTCAGGTAGAAATATAGATTCCATTGATGAGTTGGGAGGTATGTTTGGAAATGAAGCAGTGTGTTGTGTTAAAAAATGTCGTATCTGTAGAAATCTGAAGAAATGTGATTGGGGTAAATTTAATTTGCGTCGTATTTCTTCAAAGGTCGGAAATAACCCATCAATATAAAGATCTTTGAAGGAGTGAATACCATTTCTATGCCACACTTTAAACAATGAGTCAGAAAGGGACGGTAAAAAAGCATGGTTAGCGACCAGAGGTGCGCGCACAGAACCCGGGTGCCAACCGAAATGCCTTCGTATTGAGAGCCAAATTTTGAGAGAATGCCAGACTATGGAATTCTTTGGCAACTTAGTATATTTTGAGGCCACTGGGGAAAAGATTAAAGCTGAACTCTTCTCCCTTCTAGCTCCCAAACTGTGGAACAAACTCCCCATTGCAGTTTGAACTGCATATTCCCAATTTTCCGTCATAATCTGAAGACTCACCTCTTCAGACCTTAGCTCGTAGCACTTGACCTAACCTTGACGAACATGCAGTCTTACGTAAAGGCTAAAATGAAATTTAGATTGCCTTCCTATAGCTTGTATATTTTCAATGTACAGGTTATTTATTTGTTGATATTATATAGTTTAGAGTTAGACTGATGCTAGGTTCTTGGTTTACCTATGGTTATCCTAGACTACTGAGGCACTACACTGTCTTTAAACATTTGATGTATGTGTTTACCGTGCTTACTGTAAGTCGCTCTGGATAAAGTGTCTGCTAAAGGCCTAAATTGTAAATTGGATGTCATGTAGCAGTTACTGTTTTTGTCCCTTAGGCTTTTTGTGCATCAGTCAAAGCTTGTCTAGTTTTCTCCTCAACCACCAAGCACTTTTCCATTGTGCCCTGCAGGTGGCAGAAGAGGAATACCTTATCCAGGAGCTGAGGAAAATTGAGACTAGGAAGAGGGAGCGCGAGAAGAAGGCTCAGGATCTGCAGAAACTCATCAAGGCAGCCGACACCACCACAGAGCTGAGACGAGCCGAGAAGAGGGTCTCAAAGAAGAAGCTTCCACAGAAAAGAGAAACAGAAAAACCGGTATGATCCAGACAATATGTTATGTGCTGCTATTGCAAGACATAGACCAAGTATAATATAATTTAAATAAAAAATGGCCAAGGAACATTTATACATTTCTGGTTGGCACCACCGTGTTCGCATACAACGCAGCATGAATTGATATTGAAATAGTGGTTAACCGTTTTACCCTCCCATATCCCTAATGGTATCTAGTCTCATCACAGATATGTGTCACTATAATATTGATATATTGCCCAGCATTACCTCTGGACATTGTATTCATAGATTAAGTATTTATAAAGATTGCTATTTCCATTTGGCCATAGTGATAAAACACCAAACCGACCTGTAGCCAGTTAGTTTATGGTCAAGGTCTGTAAAAAGAAAATCTATATTGCTGAGTATCACAATATTATTTTTCACAATACTGTATAGATTATGCAGCCCCCCGTATCAATACGAATCCAGGGCTGAAAGTTCTCTGGCATTAAGCCATAGACATATTTCTGTGTCACTCATGCATTAACTGTTACCCCTGTATTCATGCCTTTCCAAAGTGAGAGCTAATGGTTAATCCATGTAACTAAATTATTAGAATAATGTGGTAATAATGTCAGATGATTCACAGCAGATCTCCTGTCACGCGCACATTGTTTTTTTTTTCATTCCCATACCCAGGAGTGATGGTCCCGTCGGCTGTTAGATCCCATAATCCAGAGGGACTGTGCTAGGATTGTCTAGTTTAGTTGGTTATGTAACAGCTGGGCAACCACTGATTGAGTAGGATGCTTTTGGAATACGTATGGCAATCCACCAAGCGGGGAAATTCTGCTCAGCTAGAATACCATTTGAATGGTGTCCGTCTTAATGGGATAGTTCACCCCAAAAAAATCTATTAATTACCCACCTTGTGAAGCCTAGAATTAATTGTGATCTTTTTGGTTTTTGTCACATTCTTGGGCCAATGATTTGACTCAAAGGAGACTCTTTGAGGTTCCTACCAGATATACTGCTTCATACACTGTGTCATAAAATTATTGGCTTAGGAATGTGACAAACGGTTTCATGGTGTGTGTGTGCGGGTAATTGATAGAAGAAAAAAACGTTTTGGAGATGAACTATCCCTTTTAAGACTACAATAAAACAGTGGCTTTGTTCACAAATTGCACAGCTCTTTACTAACTTGCTATAAAGATTGGACATGGAGGGCATGTTATTACATTCTGTCTATCCTCACCTCAAAAGGACTCACCTGTTTGTCCATCTCTCTTTCTGCAGGCAGTTCCAGAGACGGCGGGCATCAAATTCCCTGACTTCAAGTCTGCTGGAGTTACACTACGCAGCCAGAGGGTAAGCATAATTCAGCTAATTTCAAACTACTAGGAGGACATTAAACAGTCATTCAACATAACATTTTAACTAATCCCTCATAATTTGATAAGTTTAATGCAACCGTTGAGTGCAGAGACTGACTATACAGTCTAATGGGTTGGCTCCTGTGTCTTAAAGAGAGTGAGTGATTATATTTGTTAGGAGCATGAAAATACCTTTGCATGTTCAGAAATACGTAATTAATATTCAGATGATTCTATGAAAAAATAGACTTAATCCCATGATCAGTTTTCAATTACAACAGCTTCCCTGCCATTAACGAGTTACAGAAGTTATGTTTTCATTGTTTAATTCGTGTTTTTAATACGTTTTAAGACTTAGGATTTCGCGTTCGGATGATGTCACCGGAAAAACAATAGTCGCACTGGCTTGCTAAGGCTTCTGGGAAATTGAGGCCCAATGCATTCCAATGGCGGCGCGCAATGGGTGGCTCTGTCCTACGCTCTTTGTTATTGATCGGCAGTTTGGATTATCTTTCAACACGACGACAAACATACCATTTTAAGGTGGATTTTCATGAAACTTCAGACGGGGAGCGAGTGACGTGCCTTGATAATTCATTTTCAATGAGAGGGGGGTGATTATTTGGGACGCACAGAGAAGTTGAGGGGCGGAGAAGCAAGCAAACGCAGTCCCGTGAAATTCTCATGCGTGCGCTCGTCTCATGCACGCGGCCGCGGGCGGCAAGAACTAGATTGTGGTCAGCTTTTTTCCCACGCTACGTGTTTTTTCAGCATATGACTGATTTGTTTTACATATTATTATTTTATTTGTTTACCATCTCAAATAATAATAATAATTAATTTAACAATGAAACAAAAAGACTACGGCAAAAACGATCTTCTTATGAACCGGCATGGGTAGCAGACGCAGCCTAGCAGGGTATGGATACCGGGCAAAAGAAAATCAAAGACAACCCAACCCTACTCTTGATGTATGATGTGAGGAATGGGTAAGCGTTTGACTTGGCCTGGCTATCTCTCATTAGTCCTATGATGATTAATGCTGTTAGCGGTCAGCTAATATCTGTAAGACCCTGCGGACGAGGCTTATTCATCTCTAAGACTGATGAGGAGCCACCACTCTCTATGGAAATTGCATTAGCACCACTAAAGGAGTGGAGTGCTCCTCCAGCTAATCAGTCAGACAGAGTCCAGTGGATAAAGACGTTTTGATCTGGCCCGTTGAAGTGCATTTCATACGAATTAAAACGGCTGGAGGTGGGGGCGCTCATCCTTGAAACCTCGGAAACTAAACTCATGTTTGTGTGTATACTGTGTCTCAGATGAAGCTGCCAAGCTCGGTAGGCCAGAAGAAGATCAAGGCCATTGAGCAGATCCTGACAGAGCAGGGAGTGGGTGAGTGTAAAATGACTACAGCACGCTGCTGCTGGTTGGAACACTACATTATAAAATAAGCACAAATGCGTTGAAACCTACAACGCAGTGGTGTTGGCCATTTGTGGGTAGTTTGTACAAAAAATTATTCAACTTTGACCTCCTCTACACCTGCAAACCCATGATGTGATGAATAAAGTGTAGTTTTAATTCAGCCTTATGGCATGGGCCAAAAGCCTGATTTATACCACACGCAAAAGAATAGCTGATTTGCAAGCTTAGTGCATAACATTGCATCCGTGCTGTGTGGTGTGTGTGTAAATCCATTTATGCCGTGTGACATTGTTGTAAAATGGAGCAAACATTAGGCATAACAACAAATTCCATGCTTAACAACAGTAATTTGTGCAGGTCCTGAATTTGGCACCAAAACAATCTTTGGTCAATCAAATCAACAATCAAAGTAGCAAATGGCCACTATGTCGTTGCAAAATAACCAGATTAATACCGGTATTATAAATTCAAACCAGAGTGACTGAGCCCAGTGATTTTTATTTACCTATGGTTAGGGATGGGTATCGTTAGGATTTTTTCGAGTCCGGTACCGATTCCGGTTCTGCTTATCGATTCCGGTTCTTAACGGTTCCCTATTTCGGTTCCAAAATGATATAAAAGAGGTCAAATGTTTAACAAAAAAGCTCAATGTCAATTTAAGACGAGATGAATAAATAGTGTAACATCCTCTTCCTCCTCATTCAGTTGAGCCATTTGTGGATAATATAGTAAAAAAATAAATGGTATAAACTTAAGGTCAATTGTTTTTCACAAAGCTTTTATTACAAAGACTTTGCTTTAAGACAGATGAATAGAGTATAGACCATCCTTTCCTTTAACAGTTGAGCCATTTGTGGATACTACAGTTACCTCTTACTACTACTGACAATGACAACAAATATGCCTGAGAGACTACACAACATAAACATCACTGCAACACAAAGTCAGAAATCTAGAAAAAAATATCATGTGGTGCACAGTCTGCATGGCATGTCAGAGCAGAGTGTATACTGTATACTAAAGACATGTATAATGAATAGTATAACATCTTCTCCTTTATTGAGCCATTTGTGGATAATATAGTGATTCTTTTAAATGTATCTATATAATATCGATTCTGTATTTACCCAGGGCAATAGTGTTGTAGGCTACTTCTCTTACCAATAACAAATAAAAGCATGTCTGAGATCTGAGAGCAACACACACACGATTGACTGTGTAAATTAGCATCGCTAATGAAGGGGAAGGGGCAGCGCGTCAATGGGGGATCATTGAAAACAAAGGCTGTGGTTTGCTACTAACAGAAATGTGCATGCACACGGGCTGCCCAAAGTAGGCTATCTTTTGTTGTTTTTTCGCCACCTCTCGAAGTTAAGACTGGGTGTCTGACCCTACGCCGTGATCACACACACACACTCACAGTCACACACACACGGGTGCGCACTCGAAGTGAGTGCACCGACGCTTTCTCTCCTTGTCTCATGTTGATTCAATGCTGCGCACGTATGCAGTAGTGAAGACTCATACAAGGCGCAAGATTCCTGTCCCCTCTTAAAAGTTTCCTCCCATAAACTTTACTTGAAAATTACGTTTAAGAAACTTTAATAATGATGTCGCCTCAGTGCCAGGCACAGCGCGTCTCTCTGTCTCTAGACTGCTCGACAACTAACTCCATGCAGAGACATGGCTCCGCCTCTGCAAGCCACAAGCCCACAACTCGGCGCTGATGCAACGCGGTGTAGGCTTGTAGATCAGCTCTGTTCCCTGCACATCTATTAAGGGAAGAAAATAAATAAATTGCGTGTGACCGCGTGTCTGTGGGAACCGATAGAGAGAACCGAAATTGAATTATTGTAATGGGTACCCGGTACCCAGGCACGTTCGGTTCGGTACATACTTGGTACCGAGATTCGGGACCCACCCCTACCTATGGTGCTGCAGACTGCCGCCATGGGCAGACTCTGGTCCCTCACTCATTCACTCACTGGTGTATGCTGCTTGATGGTTTGTGGTAAATTAATACATCACAGCTCCTTGCCGTTAAACCAGGAGATGCATGTTTAGTACTGCCTTTTGTGCATATGTCCCTGTATTTACAGCTGTGAAAGTTGTTACATGAAGGCTTTTGAATTAATTAGATTCATACAACACATCAAAGTAGGTATTTCCTTGTATAGCAATACATTTGTTTAAGCTCCTTACCTTTGTAGTATGAAGATTACTTAATAGTCCTGGCTTGGCAAAGTAATAGAATGAAATGCAAACATGTTTCCATTCAGTGAGCCTTCATCAGGGTACACAGGTCATGATAGTATGAACACAGTCAACATCAGTAGATCACTGATATTAAAACAAGAATTTGCACCCTGTTGAGCACATAATATTGACTGTCCAAAGTACAAAAATGTGGGTACCTGATTAAGGAAATGAGCCCTTGATACTCTGAAGTGGGGCAAATATATGTGCAGACATGCCCACAGTGGCACAGTATGTATTACATGTATAGCTAAATGTATTGAATTACCTTAATCAGAATCGTTTATTACAGCATATAACTTCTATCCCCTCCTATATCCAGCTTTTGGTGTCTGTCCACAAATTTCCCATTGACAATGAATGGAGAATTTTACGTCAGTGTCGTACAAATAGATACAGGCCCTCATTTATCAATCGAGTGTAAAATCTGCCACAGATTTGAGTGCAGGTTTCGTAGTACACCCACGTCGCCACGGCATTTATAAAGTGATCGCAAACAGCTGATCCTTCCTTAATTTTGTTCTCACGTTAATAAATGTCACGGCTGAATTTGATCTGGCACGCCCTAAGAAATCAAGCCTCGCCCTCGTTTTTGCGACATGAACAACGGCAATACGTTTCCTGAAACCATGGTTACATGAAAAAATAGGTTTCTCCCGTGCCTTGCTGCTCGCCTCACCCCCCTCTCTCATACACACGCACAGCACGCACACGCAACTTGCAAGCCCAACTAACTGGTGTGTTGTTAAACAAATAAAGAACGAACACCTGCATTAATTAAATAAAGCGTGCGTGCGGGGGGTGAGGCGGGCAGCAAGGGAAGCGAAGCGAGAGGAGAAACAGACAACTAAATAAAGTTGTAGGCCTACCCTGTGACAGGGTAGGCCTACAACTTTATTTAATTCATGCAGGGTCCCTGTCTGTTTCCCTCTCACCTCGCTTGCCTTGCTGTCATGCACGCACGCACGCACCTACATGACACATTAAATAAAGCTGTCTGTTTCTCCTCTCGCTTCGCTTCCCCCTCACCCCCCGCACGCACGCACGCACATATCGCTATTTGCAACTTTAACTGTGTGTTGTTAGTTGTATATTAAATTATTAAAGTATTTTTAATTTAATATACAACAAGATATATTAGTGAACGAAAACCTGAACCTGTGAACCATAATTAAATAACAAATAGGCACCCACACGCTGCTGTTTTGCAGGTGCTCCTCCTGTCCTGTCTGTCTGTCTGTCTCTCTCTATCACAGTGGTCCGTCCGTGACCAACTGACCATGCACGTTCCGACGTTCGCCAGTCTATTTAGATTGCCTCGCAGTCGTTAGTCACTGTTATATGAATGTGCAGCCAAAACCATAGCCTCATGTGGCTGGTGCATGGGCTGGCTGGGTAATATACCTATATCTCCGATGCAGTTCCCACTTGCGCTGGGAGCCTGGCACGGTACATTTGGCATTCGAGCGACGCGTCGGGTTTATTATATTGCACATACCGTAAGAAAGACATCGGCCTTCATGCTGTAGATTAGGCTACAGTAGGCTATACCTGCACGTTGGGACTCTCCGCAGCTGAGCTGCAGCAGCTGCTGCACTATACTCTCCAACGTCCCGTCATGGAAATATTTCAGCACAGACAGCCCAAATCCTCGCATGTATGCGCTCATGCAAAACACTGTTTAAATGGCTTAAGCATCTCTTGCAACATTGTTTTTAATTGCGCGATTTTATCTCCTACTAATTTCATATGACACATGTATTCCTTAACATTTTTTTTTTTTTTTTTTTACATGTAGCCCATATACATTATACATACCTTTTATATAAACATTTTAGGAGTGAATACATATATGTTTTGATGCCTGTGACAGCCTCTCAGCAGTTCAGACAAGGCTGCTCCGCTTGTGTAAAACAGAAAAACAGCGTACGCCAGCTCGCGACCAGACGTGACTATTTGTCCTACTCAAGTTCAATTTCAAGCTTTGCCGGAAATGTTAAATGCCGAAAATGTCGGTAATTTCGGCGTGCGCCCATATTTTGGCGTACGCACGGTTGATAAATGAGGGCCACAGTGTCTATTTTACATCTTGCTGATGTACGAGATGTATAAGAGCGTATAAGAGTTTTAAACCATGTACCGTTTGTGCAACTTCAAGGTTTTTCTGGTGTGTGTGTGTGTCTGTCCAACCAGATCTGAACCCAATGCCTACAGAGGAGATAGTTCAGATGTTCAATGAGCTGCGTAGTGACCTGGTACTGGTGTATGAGCTGAAGCAGGCCCACAGCAACTGTGAGTATGAGCAGCAGATGCTGCGTCATCGCTACGAGGCCCTGCTAAAGGCGGGCGGCGGTGGCGGCGGCGGCCTCGGGCTCAGCTCTGGAATGGGTGGCTGCGGCCCTCTGGGGGTCGGGCCAGCGGCAGCTGTGACTCTACCGCAGGGAGGAGGGGCGGACACCGGTGGTAGCAACTCCATCAGCACTGTGGCGTCCACCCCGGGCGCCGAAACCCAGGCCTGGCCAGGAGCTGATGATATCAAGGTGGAGGCCAAGGAGCAGATCATCGATGTGGTCGGAGCACCGCTCACCCCCAACTCGGTGAGTCAACAGAACGACAGTGTCACAGTCTGGTCCATTGGTGTCTGCTAAAAAGCAAACCCTTGGTTTTAAAAATATCCTCTTTTCAGGGAGAATAAACTATTTTTTTGTTTAATAAGCATTTGTTTTTGTTAATGTATTTCCAGTCAAGGGTCATACGTTTTTTCTTATTGAATATGATATGATATAGTACTTTATTGTCAGTTCACACTGAAATATGTCTTTCGACCCAGCAGCCACACATTTGACATAACACAAAGGACAAAAACAAGATTACATACCGCTGGCCAAACGCCTGATTAAGCCTCAAAGTCGACTGATGGACAAAGGACCTCTTTAGTTTGACCTTATTGTATGCTGGAACACCATATCTCCTTCCTGAAGGTAGCAACCTACCGTATATTCTCCATACTGAACAGTGAACACGTGGCTAGTGTTTGAGGTGCTATCATATGTGGATGTATATTAGCCTCTGAAATGGTTGTCCAACAATCTTTGAACTAAATAATGTTCAGTTGTTGCAGTAGTTGTGGCTTTAGGGCTGCAAACAAACATCCATACCATCCAAGTATTCTTTCCAAATAAATACAAAGCTCTGGTAGAAGCGAAATCCAACAATATTATTATTTTATACATGGTTGGTATGGAAATCTATCGTGTTTATAAGTTAACATACTGGCGAGTCTCGGTCACAGAAGTTTACTTTTTCGTTTCGTCTCTTCGTTTTAGCGCAAAAGGAGAGAGTCGGCCTCCAGCTCGTCGTCGGTGAAGAAGGTGAAAAAGCCTTGATGCCGGACGAGAGGACTGACTTAACACATGACGAGGGACAATGTGAATGACTCTGGTCAAATGGAGAGGACCATAGGGCATCATGGCTTAAGCTGAGGGAACATGGGATAGCAGAGCGATACGTTACTGTCCATTCCTGTACAATACTACAGACTGATGTCTCCATATAGTACCACAATCACACAGTTGGACACACAGAGAGATACAGCTACTTCTCTTGTTCCCCATCTCATCAACCTGACCACACACACACACACACACGCACACACACACGCACACACACACACACACACACACACACACACACACACACACACACACGCACGCACACAGCCACAACATCACCACCACTGATCCCTGGCCACCACAAAGGCACCAAACTGAGTGACATTCCATTCCATTACCTGGTGTCTTCCTGCCTCCAGCGAGTGCTCGAGCTCAGATGAGTCTAGATCAACTGTAAATTGCCAGACTGAACTAATCGGGCCATGGAGAAGAGGCAGGGACCGCCTGGGTAATTGAAATGAAAAGAAGAGTGGGAAAGAATGGGAGGGACCTCCAGCGACTCTGTTCAGTTCAACCATCTCTGTTTTACTTCTTTTTGGTAGTTTAATCATGCCGCGCTGTTTAGTGGAAGTGTGTTTTGCTGTTAGTTCTTAGTACTGTCTCCCTGTTCTATCACAGAGTGAGCCTCTGCCCAGTAAAAAGCCAGTGTTGTTAACCGCTTATGCCCTATATATTTCGTCATATGACAAATGGCACAAAATAGCAGGTTTACAAGCTCACAATGTGTCACGATGCAACGTGTTTAAGCTTGTAAATCTATTTTTGCTATAAAAAAAAAACATGTTTTTGGAGAATGTTAAAATGTTATGAAAACTTTAACTCTCAGTTAAGCCAAGAAGCCCCATGGTAGATTTGATTAGTTCTTTTTGCTACTGTATTTTGGTTTCATCCGCTGCTCTTGTTTGATACAGACGTGTGTGGCTGATGTGTGCCATCATGTGTCTTCAAGATGCCTTGACGATGCTTTATACTTGTCATAAATTCAATAAACCTGAAACAATTAGTGTCAAATTCATATATGCAGTGGCAACTCTTAGATTATGACATTCTTACCTTACCTGTCACACGAGCTAAGTGACAGCTAATGAATTCATTAATATGATAATTAAGCAGTGAACATTTTTAGGTTAGCACAGCTATGGAAACTTCATTAGGTTTCTTTCCCCCATAATGTTGCTAATTGCATGTCAATTATGTCATTTAGCCTACTTAGACATTAATTTCCATGCAAATTGTATATAGATCGGTTTGCCTTCCCTGGTAAAAGACGAGTAGTGTGAAGTTATCCATAAGCTACAGTATAAAGAGATGCAATGTTTCATAATTATTTTACTCCCCTCCACCCACCCCCCTGTATTATCAGTCTTCATAAGAATCACATCTTTAACCTTCTTATGTCTATTCTTGCTCATGTGAAAAATCACTAAGGTGTATGTATGATAATTAGTGTCAGTCAGTGTGACTGTAAGGCCACTGGTACTAGGTTCTGTAACATCTTCATTGTAAGGCTTCAATAAGCCGTGCTACCAAAGTAAACCAATACACCCTCCCTGGAAGTTATTTGATTGAGAGAGAGAGAGAGAGAGAGAAGACTAGTAAACATGGGTAAAATGGATTCTCTGTGTCTATATTTCATGTTGAAAATTGGCTCATAAATCCAGTGGTTTGATCTATGGAACCCGTCGCTGCTTGAAAAAACCTCCGTAAATGTGTAATTTCTCCCTTGACAGAACACAGCCGAAAGGCTATCTTTCTTTTTCTTCTTCCCCCTCCTACTTTCTCTCTCTCACACCCTCTCTTCCGCTCTCTCTTCCTCACCAGCCTGCTGTCGGATTAATGCTCAGCGCTCCCCCTGCCTCCCTCCCTCCCTCATCCCTCCCTCTCCTTTCATGCTCTTTTGATATCTTGTTTTCATCGCTGCTCATCCATTTATCAAGGCTGGGTCCTCTTAACTCTTTTGCTCTCTGTCTGTGACTTTATCTATCTGTGTCTCTGGCCTTATCTTCAAACCCCATCTTAAGTTTTCTAAGAGTCATATGGCAGGTATCTGTACGATAAGCCCTAAAGGATGTGGGGGCTATTAATGAATATAGGTCTAAATTGAGAATGGATGGGTGGGGACGCATCGTCAGTCATGTGTAAATGATAAAGACCCCACTGGCCCAACCCTGAACAGGCTCCATCTACCTCCATCTGCCAGGAGCTCCACATCCTCGCTCCTGTGTAAAACGGACATTGCTGATGTGAAAAGCATGAGGCAGAACGCCATGGCGAGGAGTGTCTTTTATATCTGGCCGTGATGGGATCTCTTTATCAAGCCACATGCCTAGGTCTTAATCATGACCTAAGAGGTGAGATGGCTGTTTATCATAATTGGACTGTATCTAGTGTAATCGCGGGCATACGTCACTGTCACAGCAGGGGGTGGGGGATCTCTCAGCATCGGCAGGCAGCACTGGAGCAGGGGGGGTGATTGAACACACAGTTAAGAGGAATGATGTCTGGGGAGGGGGGGGGCATAAAGAAAGAGGCAGGTAATAGCAGATGTGATGTTCAAATACGTCCTACCTTGAGGTAATCGCTGACCTCACAATGATTGGATATTCAGTGCTCCCTCTCCTTGGCCTGATGCTTTGCACTTAGAAAGTAATGTCAGATCAGTGATTACTCCAAGGAAAAAGACGTAATGAAGAGCTATTAGTGTAAAATCTACGGTGCAATGGCACGTAGATTCTGCTAAAGACTGACGAGTGATGTGACGTTCGTTCGGATCTCTAACGCACACTCGTCCGATTTATCTCGTCATTTTTCGACTCCATGTCGCTCACTTTGACTTTCACCTCTCTCTCCCAGTAATTGGGTCACCTTGAGGGGGAAACTTTTAATCATAGCTCCACATCAAATTCACCTGCTGCCCTCTGGGACATCGAGCTACAACAAAGTGAAGGGAAGTTTGAAACCTCGGATTGGAAATTCACCTGCCCAAAGGGCTGGACAGTGGAAGTAATTTCCACTGGATCTTTTTTCGCTTACGGGGGAAGGGGGTAGGCCGCCTACAATGCAAACCCAATCTCTCCCGCTGAGCAGTGCTTACAGCGAGGCATTAACCCCACTGTCCACCCTCCACACTCATGCCCTGAAGATATAAGAAGGAAGTGGAGTAGAGAGGAGAGAGTTGGACTAAATCTAGACTTCCCATCCCACCTCGGGAAGCGTGTCACTCTGGGGAGATTACTAATGTTACCAGGACACCTTGACAGGAATGGACTGGAAGGAGATTGGTGTTTCAGATGGAGTTCTGTACCATTACCAGTTACCACTCTTATATATACAAAATTGGAAGATCATCCCTAATATTGAAGCCCTTTGATATTCCTTTTGTCACTTACCACATGGTAGTGTGCGCGCACACTGAGTATATATATTTTTTGTCATTTGATATGTCATTGATATGTCAAAGACGACTGGCAACAAGGAGGCCAAGATACACATTGGAGCCATGCCGTTCCCATGTGGAACTACGATATCCATATGATTCGATTTTTGTGTCAATGTCAGTCCAAGCTTAGAAGAGTGGTAAAACTGAAGAGGCAGGTGGGGGTGGGGGGGCTGACATCATACGGTGACCCGTTTAGGGCAGCGCTCTGATTGCAGACGGGCCATAAACCACACCTGCTTAGATAGACCAGCTCCACTCTGCCCCTCCAACAGCCCTCAGGGAGACACGTCCTGATTTGATTTGTCAAGTGAGAGATAGAGAGGTCTCTCAACAATACCTGACACACAGAGTTAGCCAGGCTGACCACCAACTACCACGGCAGCTGTCTCTATACCTGCACGTGCGCGCACACAGAATCCAATTTACCATGTGGATCCGCTGTCACGGCGAGGGGAATTAAACATTACCCATAACTCACCGGGGGGGTTCGGTCAGCGGATAGCAGGGATGGTAACACCACTCTGGGGTGCAATAACAGAGGATTTTAACCTCTGACCCGTCCCCGTCACTAGAGCTGCTGGCAGAGGAACATCCTCCTCAGTGTTTGAAGCCGGGTGGGTTAGTCTACTCCTTGCTATAGACCTTACTACTCATTGCTCAAACTTCCCTCCGTAACACAAGCAGGAGGACATAGGGATATGTCAGCATAAATACAATGTTTTCCACGCCACTGGGTTTGGAGTAGCTAAGTTCCTGTGAATCTCCATGGGGGTGTGGGGTGGGGTGGAGGGAGGGTGGCTTGATACTGTAGCAGCTCATGTCCCAGTGTCATCACCCACGCTGGCTGCCTGGCTGGCTCGGGCCGGCCGCCGCCGCAGCCTCAATTACCTGACTGACGTTTCATTAGTGCCTCCAGCTGATCCCGTGGCTGAGAGGCAGTGGGGCGCACAGGAGCATGGAGGGACTGAGAGAACGAGAGGAGACGGAAAGCGAGAGAGAGAGAGAGAGAGAGAGAGAGAGAGAGAGAGAGAGAGAGAGCGAGCGAGCGAGATGCTTCTTTACACCTTCACATACTCTCGTGTCAAAGCTGCCCGAGTGCGGCTGCACACTCATTACATTACAGTCATTTAGCACATGCTGTTATTGAGGTGGAATGCCGGTGGTAAAATGGAGCTAACTGGGTTTTATCCAGACACACCGGTCCTGAGCTGACACCCCAGAGATACCTGCCTGCCCTGGATTGTTGGTAGTTGAGTCAGAGAAGTTGTGAGAGAAAGATTGTGTGTGTGTGTGTGTGTGTGTGTGTGTGTGTGTGTGTGTGTGTGTGTGTGTGTGTCTGTGTGTGTGTGTGTCTGTGTGTGTCTGTGTGTGTGTGTGTGTGTGGTACTATGTAGCATGTACTATTCATACCTCCAGTATGTGCTCATGTTGTGTACTCGTGTCTGTATGTGCGTGGGTGCATGCGTGCATAAATAGGTAGGACGGCATCGTGCACGTTTGTGCCAATGTGCACCGCTGGTGTTAGGTTCTGCACGTGCACATGTCTCCGTGCTGTTGCATGTACTATGTACTATGTACGTATATGTTTCTGTGCATCTCTGTAGAATGCATACACACACGTGTACATTTGTGTGTTGCTGCCTTGGGGTTGGTGTGGGCCGTGACAGTGTTGATCCAGGGTGAAGCTGAGGGGGCTTAGTGAGACCCCTCAGTCTGAGCTGCTCCGCAGAGCCCACGCTTGACTGGCCTCTCCTTTCCATTTGTCACCCTGGGCCACTAAGACCTCCGGAGAGATTAGGGCAGAGCACAGAGTCTGGAGGAGTTGGTGGGAATAAGAGGATCAGTTAAGCTATAAACACAGACACATTTCTTTTTGTCTCTCACCCACTCTGGTGCACTCTGGGCACAGTGTCAGTTTGTAATGACTGTCGAAAGTTCACCGCAGTATGTCTTACTGCGCAGGACAAAAGACCTTGGGTATCTCTTTATGTGTCTTTATGCCTATAGCTTGTGCTTTCCAGGTACGGCTGTAAGCCAAGTGTCCACTGTAGCCAATGCTATTTAATGTAATGCTTCGTATAGCATGATGACAGCGGGCCCAACTTTGAACCATAAAACAGTCGAGTTAACTGGGACTGACCCGCTCTGACCCAAGCTAACGAACCGTGACCAAAGCAGAGGACCCAACGCGGAAGAGTAGCCTATAATTAGAATTCTGCTGCATAAAGAACATTAGTCAAATGCAGAGAGAGCTTCTTCATTTCCATATTTTTGAATATTCCACTTAATTATGCAAAGAGAATAGAGAGGTAGATGAGGAGTTTTAAAGAAAGCCTCATAAAGTCCTTATTAAGAGTGGAGGGGATTAATGATGTTTAATACAAGGGCAATCAAACACTTAATGCAAGGGCCCTCCTGCAGGCAAACAGTATTTAAATGAGTCAATTAGACATGCATTATCTAGAGGGCCTATGAGTGGAGTCAGATCCACATAAATGTTGGTGTGGGGGTCCACGCCTCTTTTAAGAGGAACTAATGAAATACTAAACAAGTTAACAACTTAGACATGGAAAATGTACAAATATTGATGGCTAGGGGGCTGGTTTACGTGTTGTTGTCAAATCAGGCTTGGAAATGTGCAATATCCACTGGAGATTGTCTCATAAATCATAATTATCGAGTTAGCATGCTCTCTCTCTCTCCTCCCAATTAGCTACGTAGGATACCAGCGGTGGAATGAGTGAGGGGCATGAGGGGGCACCCCCGCCATACACCCTCCACCTGTCTGTTACAAATTCAACATCACCTCCCATTCATCTCTAAAGAATTTGACTTCCACCTTAACACCCCCAAAACTAGTGTTGTGCTAACAATTCGTCTGGCAAAAATAACAGAGAGGTACAGGCAAAAAAAAAGAAAAGACATAGCGGTGGATGACTTGAATAATGTACCAAACTATGCGGATATATCATTGTCAGACCCCTCCTCCTCTCCCCCTCCTATAACCCTCTCTCTCTCTCTCTCTCTCTCTCTCTCTCTCTCTCTCTCGCTCTCTCACCCCCATGTCTGAGCCTCCACTCTGTCAGTCGCCCCAGCACACAATTACTGTCTGTGATTGCTATCAGCCGGGACGGTCGAGGAGGCTCCCAAATTAGGGGCCTAAATAGGATTTCCTACATGGCGAAGGGCACAGGCCCGGACATGGTAATGAAAGCCTATACATCACAATCAGGCCGACAATCCTATTCATACTACAACACATTACTCTCACTCCTCATAATTATAGAGGGGTGACAGACGGGCCTGTGAGGCATGGAGCAGGAGGAGGAGGTTGGTGGGGGGGGGGGGGGGGGGGGGGGGGGGGGCGTTGGAGGAGAAGAAGTGGGAAGGTGGCAGTCTGTGGAGCTTGTGTCACAGTAGTTTAAAGTGTCTTCTTCTTCTTGCATTCCTCTCCGCTCCACTTCCGTGATCCCTCGATAGCTCGGGCGAGTGGATTAGCTGTGGAATCCTGTACTGGGTTCAATTCATGTATTGTTTCAGCTTAAGCTTGATTGATACGTCTTCATATGACGTTGTCACACACACCATTCTGTAAGCTCACAATGCCTTGCGTCGAGATGCTTCGCGTCAGCTGAGCTCGTGGATTGGCTTCTTTCAGCGAACAACACCGTCGTACTATGAAGTATGCTAAAGCGTTAAGCTCCAGACAGTTATGGGTCTTTGGAATTCCACAAAAGGTCTAATGTTTACCGCTATTCCCAATGGGAAGGGCTTTCAGCAACTGGACACTGACTGTGGCTTTTTACCAGAGTTATACACACACACACACACACACACACACACACACACACACACACACACGCACGCACACACACACACACACACACACACACACACACAAAAGCATGAATACACAGGTCTTCAGTCAAGCACATGCTTAGGGGCACGTGTGCACAGCACATACAGTTTTACAAACATGTACGTACGTACGCACACACACACACACACACACACACACACACACACACACACACACACACAGCGATGTGATGAGAAGTGAGGGGGACAGCCTTGCAATCAATACCATGAGCAGGAATCAGCGATGGGGAGAATAAGACAATGGCCTATCAGATTGAGGTTGACTTCTCCTTGTATGGGAGGCAGGCCTGCGACAATAGATTGGCCCAGAAATCCGATGGCACTCGCAGACAGAAAAAAAAAGAGAGCCAGATGAAAAGAAAGATTGCTAATGCTCTCCAAGCAGGCATTTTAATCTGTGACAGAGGGGGGATTTGGTGAAAGCCATTATCACCCCCCCCCCCCACACACACACACACACACACACACACATTTCTGATAACACCATCTTATCAGGCTGCTTGGGGTAGTAGGGTGTGGGTGTGTGTGTGTGTGTGTGTGTGTGTGTGTGTGTGTGTGTGTGTGTGTGTGTGTGTGCGTGCGTGCGTGCGTGCGTGCGTGCGTGCGTGCGTGCGTGCGTGCGTGCGTGCGTGCGTGCGTGCGTGCGTGCGTGCGTGCGTGCGTGCGTGCGACGTGCGTGCGTGCGTGTGTGTGTTTGCGTTTTGTTTGAGGTACAAAGTGGAACACTGCAAATGCAATTTATTGGACCTGAGAGAGCCCTACTCTATCGATGTAAATCTCCTTAAGAAGTCAGTCAAATGCTAAGATGCTGTTCACACTAACCCACTGCAGCAGGCAACATCAACACTGATACATCATTAGACCAAACCTACCAAGGCCTGGGGACGGGAAGCACCTTGACTGTGTGTGTGTGTGTGTGTGTGTGTGTGTGTGTGTGTGTGTGTGTGTGTGTGTGTGTGTGTGTGTGTGTGTGTGTGTGTGTGTGTGTGTGTGTGTGTGTGTGTGTGTGTGTGTGTGTGTGTGTGTGTGTGTGTGTGTGTGTGTGTGTGTGTGTGTGTGTGTGTGTGTGTGTGTGTGGTGGTCCTGTGTCTTGTCTGTGTCTCACCTGCAGTCATGAAGGCTCTCATCTCATCATCAGATCATAGCCCCCCAGAGAGAGAGAGAGATGAGATGATGAGATGATGCTGGTCTGCTCACACGGGTCACACATTCACCTCGGGAGCCAGTGGAACAGTACTATGTTCCTGTGTGTGTGTGTGTGTGTGTGTGTGTGTGTGTGTGTGTGTGTGTGTGTGTGTGTGTGTGTGTGTGTGTGTGTGTGTGTGTGTGTGTGTGTGTGTGTGTGTGTGTGTGTGTGTGTGTGTGTGTGTGTGTGTGTGGCAGCAGCAGATAGTGAGGTGTGTATGGGACAGCTGTTCCTGGTGTAATGGACTGGTGAGGGGTTAACTATATGTGTATGTGGGCGCACGCACACACACACACACACACACACACACACACACACACACACACACACAAACACAAGTCTGTGTTTCTGTGTCTGCGCGCACAGTTCTATGTGTGTGTGTGTGTGTGTGTGTGTGTGTGTGTGTGTGTGTGTGTGTGTGTGTGTGTGTGTGTGTTGCAGGAGGCCGTCTCCCATTGCGTGTGTCTGCC